>NC_068934.1:22012523-22315554 GCF_023091745.1 Budorcas taxicolor
GCTGATGTCACTTTAACCACTAATACTCCTTTATGATATTTCCCATGAGTATGTGAATGCAATTAGTAATTTCTTAGTACTAGCTGTACTCCTAAGATTAGTTCTTATTTATTTTACATCATAGGTACCAATATCAATCCATTTTTTTTCACAATTTTTTTATGATGTTTTAGCAGGTAAAGATTTCAAATACACAGATTATAAAATATCTAGATAACCTGAACAGATTTCAAACAATTTCAGTATTCAAACCTGATTCATTAAATATGCTAGATACAGAGCCTACTCCAAGGAGGTCTCGGATTGGTTTTCACTTCTTAGGGTAACGTTCCTTAAGCATTGAAGAAAATAGCAACAAACTCCCATCTCCTCATCTTCTGTCTGATTTATCTCCAGAGAACCTAAAATTGTCTAGTCAATTTTTCCATGCTTATCATCTATCACCCCTCTGGAATGTAAGCCTTTGCCTGTTTTTTTAAAAGAAAACTTGATTTATTTGTGAAATATCTTGAGAACTTTGTGGTCTTTTGTGATTATTTTCACATCCACATCTATAATTAATATAAATTGAAAGGTGTCTGTATATTATTGCATTTAAACAAAATGCACATGAAAGTGAACTCTTTTTAGCATTTGCAAACATCTTTTATTGTCTTTGCAGCTCCTAATTTTGTTTTTGAGTGTTATATAATAAAATGCAAGCTGAGAGCAAGGGGTTCAGTTGATTTTAGGTATCTCATTACAAAAAAAACCCACTGCAAATCTTTCTATTCACAGAAATAAAATATGCAATTAGACATAGAGAAAAGGGAGCCCTCCTGCACTGTTAGTGGGAATGTAAATTTGTGCAGCCACTATAGAAAACAGTATGGTGATTTCTGAAAAATTTAAAGCAGAACTACATATGATCTAGCAATACCACTCCTGGGCATTTATCCAAAGAAAACAAAAGCACTAATTACAAAAGATATATGCACTGTTATGATAATTGCTGCATGATTTACGATAGCTTAGCTATTGCAGCGATCTCAGAGCCCATTAACAGATGAATGAATAAAGATGACGTGGCATGTACACAGATGTAGTGTAGATATATATATAGTTGTTGTGGTTGTTCAGTCACCCAGTCGTGTCTGACCATGGACTGCAGTGCACCAGGCCTCTCTGTCCCTCACCATTTCCTAAAAGCTGCCCAAGTTCATGTCCATTGCATCAGTGATGCCAACCAGCCATCTCATCCTCTGACACCTTCTTCTGCCCTCAATCTTTCCCAGCATTAGGGACTTTTCCAAGGAGTGAGCCATTCCCATTAGATGACCAAAATACTGGAGTTTCAACTTCAGCATCAGTCCTACCAATGAACATTCAGGGTTGATTTCCCTCAAGATTAACTGGTTTAATATCCTTGCTGCCCCAGGGACTCTCAAGAGTCTTCTCCAGCAGCATAGTTTGAAATCATCAATTCTTTATCACGCTGTCTTCTTTACAGTCCAGCTCTCACGACTATTTATGTGACCACGAGAAGATCATAGCCTTTACTATACAGACCTTTGTCGGCAGAGTAATGTCTCTGCTTTTCAGCACCTTGTCTAGGTTTGTCATAGCTTTCATACAAAGAAGCAAACATCTTCTGACTTCATGGCTGCAGTCTCCATCTGCAGTAATTTTAGAGAGGAAATTTAGAAGTAATTTTAGAAGAGGAAATCTGTCACTACTTTCACATTTTCCCTCTCTATTTGCCATGAAGTAATGAGGCCAAATGCCATGACCTTAATTCTTTTAATACTTAGCTTTAAACTGGCTCTTTCATTCTCCTCTTTCACCCTCATCAAGAGGCTCTTTAGTTCCTCTTCGCTTTCTGCCATTAGAGTGGTATCATCCACGTACCTGAGGTTGTTGATGTTTCTTCCACCTATCTTGATTCCAGCTTGTAACTCATCAGCATGGCATTTCTCATAATGTGCTCAGTGTATAGGTTAGACAAACAGAGTGAGAACAGATAGCCCTGTCGTACTCCTTTCTCAGTGCTGAACCAATCAGTTGTTCTGCATGGGGTTTGGGGCTTCCCTGGTGGCTCAGAGGTTAAAGCGTCTGCCTCCAATGAGGGAGACCCAGGTTCGATCCCTGGGTCGGGAAGATCCCCTGGAGAAGGAAATGGCAATCCACTCCAGTATTCTTGCCTGGAGAATCCCATGGACGGAGAAGCCTAGTAGGTTACAGTCCACAGGGTTGCAAAGAGTTGGACACGACTGAGCGACTTCACCTTCACCTTCTTGACTTGAGGTTCCTTCGGAGACAGGTAAGATGGTCTGGTATTCCCATCTCTGTATGAACTTCCCACAGTTTATTATCGTGAAATATTACTCAAATATAAAAAAGAAATAAATCTTTACACTGGGGACAAACATGAGTGGACAAAGAGGATATTATGTTAAGTGAAATAAGTCAGATGGAGAAAGACAAATATTCTATGATTTCGCCAATATGTGGAATCTACAAAAACAGACAAAAGACCAAACAAAACAAAATTCACAGATACAGAGAATAATTTATGATATCCAGAAGGAAGGGGTATTGGAAGGTGGGTAAAATGACTGAAGGGGATCAAGAGATACTAACTTCCAATTACAAACTAAATCACAAGGATATAATATACAGTATCAGTTCAGTTGCTCAGTCATGTCCAACTCTGTGACCCCAGGGACTGCAGCACTCCAAGCTTCCCTGTCCATTATCAACTCCTGGAGCCTGCTCAAACTCATCTCCATCACATCAGTGATGCCATCCAATCATCTCATCTTTTGTCATCCCCTCTCCTCCCACCTTCAATCTTTCCCAGCATCAGGGTCTTTTCCTATGATTCAGTTCTTCCCATCAGGTGGCCAAAGTATTAGAATTTCAGCTTCAGCATCAGTCCTTCCAATGAATATTCAGGACGGATTTCCTTTAGAATGGACTGGTTGGATCTCCTTGCAGTCCAAGGGACTCTCAAGAGTCTTCTCCAACACCACAGTTCAAAAGCATCATTCTTCGGTGCTCAGCTTTCTTTATGGTCCAACTCTCACATCCATACGTGACTACTGGAGAAACCACAGCTTTGACTAGACAGATCTTTGTTGGCAAGGTAATGTCTCTGCTTTTTAATATATTATCTAGGTTGGTCATAACTTTTCTTGCAAGGAGCAAGTGTCTTTTAATTTCATGGCTGCAGTCACCATCTACAGTGATTTTGGAGACCAAAAAATAAAGTCTGTCACTGTTTCCATTATTTTCCCAACTATTTGACATGAAGTGATGGGACCAGATGCCATGATCTAAGTTTTCTGAATGTTGAGTTTTAAGCCAACTTTTCCACCCTCCTCTTTCACTTTCATCAAGAGGTTCTTTAGTTCTTCACTTTCTGCCATAAGGGTGGTGTCATCTGCATATCTGAGGTTATTGATATTTCTCCCAGCAATCTTGATTCCAGCTTGTGCTTCATCCAGCCAGGCATTTTGCATGATGTACTCTGTATATAAGCTAATTAAGCAGAGTGACAATATACAGCTTTGATGTACTCCTTCCCAATTTGGAACCAGTCTGTTGTTCCATGTCTGGTTCAAACTGTTGCTTCTTGACCTGCATACAGATTTCTCAGGAGGCAGTCAGCATAGTGACTATATTTAATACTGTGTGCCTGAGTGCTGAGTCACTTCAGTCCTGTCCAACTCTATATGACACTATGGACTATAGCCCACCACCCTCCTCTGTCAACAGGGATTCCCCAGGCAAGAATTCTGGAGTGGGTTGCCATGCCTTCCTCCAGGGGATCTTCCCAACCCAGATATCGAACCCTCACCTTCTGTGTCTCCTGCATGCAGACAGATTGTTCACTGCTGAGCCACCAGGGAAGCTCCATAGTTAATAATATTGTCTTGCAAATTGTAAAGTTGCTAAAAATGTATATTTCTAAAGCTTTCATCACACACACACACAAAATTTGTAACTTTGTATTGTGTTGGATAGGAAGAGCCTTATGGTGATAATTTCACAATTTATACTAATTCGTACTCTATGCTGTAAACCTATAGCAAAGAGAATGTTATATGTTATTACATTTCAATAAAGAGAATATCATTATTATTTTACCTTGCTTATATTTGTAATTACGCTCTTAATATATAGCCTTATATAAACTATACTATTAAGATTAAAACATCCTGTTCTTTTTATTTTTATAAAACTTTAAATTTACACTTTGGTTCACTTTTAGGCTGGTTTAATGTTTATTTTGTAATGTTCTGGTTCAGAATGTAAAGGCAAAGAAAGGAGAAAAAAACTGCAATGACTGTTCCGTGAAACACCCTTTTACTTACTGATACTGAAATAAATATGGTATTTCAAGAAGAATACCATGTAAAGAATAATAAAATGTATAAAATGATGATTATGGGTCAAATAAGACTAGAACAGAGAAATGAGCAGTGGTCCTAGTTATTTAGACGTCACCGTCAACTTTGACAAGCGTTAGTTCAAAAGAGCTATGGGGATGAAATCTAAACTAGATTGAGCTCAAGAAAAGAAATTGAGGAACACTTAAAATGGATCAGAGAGTCCAAGTGGAGTTTAATAAGTATGTAGAATTAAGACTGGTGTTAATTTTTTATGTCTGCATATTGAAAAGGAGGGATTTCCCTGGTGCCTCAGTGGTAAAGAATCTGCCTGAAATGCAGGAGCAGCAGGAGGCTCGGATTCATTCTCTGGGTCGGGAAGATCCCCTGGAGGAGGGCATGGCAAGCCATTCTAGTATTCTTGCCTGGAGAATCCCATGAACAGAGGAGTCTAGCAGGCTACAGTCCATGGGGTCACAAAGAGTCAGACACAACTGAAGTGACTTAACACACATGCCATTGATAAGGAAAATTGATAAGTAAAAGAGAGGAGAGATTATTCTTGTAGTGATGCTATCAGAGAAAGAACAAGAAATTGTTTTAATAAATTTACTAATTTTGATATTTACCTATTTCAATTTGAAGAAACACTGAAGAGAAACACATTTTAACAATTGTAAAGGTAAGGTTCTAAGTATTTGCATTTAGGGAAGAGAACATGAGCTTTGAAGTCCAAAAAATCCTTTGCTTGAATCACAGTTCTACAACCCATTAATTATGTGTCACTGGACAAATTGTAAGTAGAGAATGGAACAATTGCACAGGGATAAAAAGGCAGGCCTAAAATAGAAGATTAGATATTTTGTCCATAGTAACTGAAGAAAAGATTTACTATATGGAAAAAGAAGCAAATTGGTTACCAAATTTTGCAGTACTAAGATACAATGTTTTCTTAACTTCAGTGGTTGCTTAGTATTATATTTTTAAACTAATTTTCTACATTTTACTGTTATAGGAATGCTGTGTTGAATAGACTTCCAGCTAAAGTTATATCTACATATTTCATACTTTTATTAAGATAAACATCAATAAAGTACAGTGTGAATATATATATATATATAACTTTTAATATAATACTAAAGGATTCAAGAAAACTTTAAGATTTAATTATCATTAATGGCACATGAAAGTCCTTTTTCCAAGAACCCTTAAAAATAATGGCTATCCTGATGAAACAGCTATTTAAAAAAAAACATTCAGTTCAGTTCAGTTCACTCGCTCAGTCATGTCTGACTCTTTGTGATCCCACGAATCGCAGCACACCAGGCCTCCCTGTCCATCACCAACTCCCGGAGTTCACCCAAATTCAGGTCCATCGAGTCAGTGATGCCATCCATCCATCTCATCCTCTGTCGTCCCCTTCTCCTCCTCACCCAGTCCCTCCCAGGATCAGGGTCTTTTCCAATGAGTCAACTCTTCGCATCTGGTGGCCAAAGTATTGGAGTTTCGGCCTTAGCATAAGTCCTTCCAATGAACACCCAGGACTGGTCTCCTTTAGGATGGACTTGTTGGATTTCCTTGCAGTCCAAGGATTCTCAAGAGTCTTCTACAACACCACAGTTCAAAAGCATCAATTCTTTGGTGCTCTGCTTTCTTCACAGTCCAACTCTCACATCCATATATGACCATTGGAAAAACCATAGCCTTGACTAGATGACCTTAGTTGAGAAAGTAATATCTCTGCTTTTTAATATGCTATCTAGGTTGGTCATAAGTTTCTTTCCAAGGAGTAAGCACCTTTTACCTTCATGGCTGCAATCACCATCTGCAGTGATTTTAGAGCACAAAAAAAAAATAGAGTCTGACACTGTTTCCATTGTTTCCCCATCTAGTTTCCATGAAGTGATGGGACCAGATGCCATGATCTTTGTTTTCTGAATGTTGAGCTTTAAGCCAACTTTTTCACTCTCCTCTTTCATTTTCATTAAGAGGCTTTTCAGTTCCTCTTCAATTTCCTTCATAAGGGTGGTGTCATCTGCATATGTGAGTTATTGACATTTCTCCTGGCAATCTGGATTCCAGCTTGTGCTTCTCCCAGCCCAGCATTTCTCATGATGTACTATGCATAGAAGTTAAATAAGCAGGGTGACAATATACAGCCTTGACCTATTCCTTTTCCTATTTGGAACCAGTCTGTTGTTCCATGTCCAGTTGTAACTGTTGCTTCCTGACCTGCATATAGGTTTCTCAAGAGGCAGGTCAGGTGGTCTGGTATTCCTATCTCTTTCAGAATTTTCCACAGTTTATTGTGATCCACACAGTCAAAGGCTTTGGCATAGTCAATAATGCAGAAATATATGTTTTTCTGGAACTCTCTTGCATTTTCGATGAACGTGAGAATGTTGGTAATTTGATCTCTGGTTTCTCTGCCTTTTCTAAAACCAGCTTGAACATCTTGAAGTTCACGGTTCATGTATTGCTGAAGTCTGGCTTGGAGATTTTGAGCATTACTTTACTAGCATGTGAGATGACTGCAGTTGTGCGGTAGTTTGAGCATTCTTTGTTATTGCCTTTCTTTGGGAATGGAATGAAAACTGACCTTTCCCAATCCTGTGGCCACTGCTGAGTTTTCCAAATTTGCTGGCATATTGAGTGCAGCACTTTTACAGCATCATCTTTTAGGATGTGAAATAGCTCAACTGGAATTCTGTCACTTCCACTAGCTTTGTTCGTAGTGATGCTTTCTAAGGCCCACTTGACTTCATATTCCAGGATGTCTGGCTCTAGGTGAGTGATCACACCACCATGATCATCTGGGTTGTGAAGATCTTTTTTGTACAGTTCTTCTGTGTATTCTTGCCACCTCTTCTTAATATCTTCTGCTTCTGTTAGGTCCAGACCATTTCTGTCGTTTATCAAGTCCATCTTTGCATGAAATGTTCCCTTGGTATCTTTAATTTTCTTGAAGAGATCTCTAGTCTTTCCCATTCTGTTTTTTTTTTTTTTTTCCCTCTATTTCCTTTGCACTGATCACTGAGGAATGCTCTCTTATCTCTCCTTGCTATTCTTTAAAACTCTGCCTTCAGATGCTTATATCTTTCCTTTTCTCCTTTGCTTTTCACCTCTCTTCTTTTCACAGCTATTTGAAAGGCCTCCCCAGACAGCCATTTTGCTTTTTTGCATTTCTTTTCCATGGGGATGGTCTTGATCTCTGTCTCCTGTACAATGTCACGAACCTCCATCCATAGTTCATCCGGTACTCTGTATATCAGATCTAGTCCTTTAAGTCTATTTCTCACTTCCACTGTATAATCATAAGGGATTTGATTTAGGTCATACCTGAATGGTCTAGTGGTTTTCCCTACTTTCTTCTATTTCAGTCTGGATTTGGCATTAAGGAGTTCATGAATTGAGCCACAGTCAACTCCTGGTCTTATTTTTTCTGACTGTATAGAGCTTCTCCATCTTTGGCTGCAAAGAATATAATCAATCTGATTTCAGTGTTGACTATCTGGTGATGTCCATGTGTAGAGTCTTCTCTTGTGTTGTTGGAAGAGGGTGTTTGCTATGACCATTGCATTTTCTTTGCAAAACTCTGTTAGCCTTTGCCCTGCTTCATTCCATATTCCAAGGCCAAATTTGCCTGTTACTCCAGTTGTTTCTTGACTTCCTACTTTTGCATTCCAGTCCCCTATAAATAAAAAGGACATCTTTTTGGGGTGTTAGTTCTAAAAGTTCTTGTAGGTCTTCATAAACCTGTTCAACTTCAGTTTCTTTAGCATTACTAGTTGGAGCATAGGCTTGGATCACCGTGATATTGAATGGTTTGCCTTGGAAACGAACAGAGATCATTCTGTCACTTTTGAGATTGCATCCAAGTACCGCATCTTGGACTCTTAAGTTGACCATGGTAGCTACTCCATTTCTTCTAAGGGATTCGTGCCCACAGTAGTAGATATAATAGTCATCTGAGTTAAATTCACCCATTCCAATCCATTTTAGTTTGCTGATTCCTAGAATATTGACGTTCACTCTTGCCATCTCCTGTTTGACCACTTCCAACTTTCCTTGATTCATGGACCTAACATTCCAGGTTCCTATGCAATATTGCTTTTACAGCATGGGACCTTTCTTCTATCACCAGTCACATCCACAACTGGGTATTGTTACTGTTAAAATATTTTGGATGCTTCTTAAATTGAAAATTTGAAGAAACTATTGAAGCTTCTTCCCAGAAAAATAAAAATGAATTCAAAAATTTGTATTCATTATCCAAAGAAGCTGTGACTTCAGTTTTAACCCACTTTTTTTTTCTCATTTTGCTATACTGAGATACAAGCAAGAAAGTAAAATAAAGTTTTTAAAAATCATTTTAAAATTCACTCCTATATGATCTCATTGCTTATGAAGTGTGTGAAATTAAACACAAAAATAGAAAAAGAAAAAAGAGTTTAGTTAATTTATGTGAATATTCATTATCTTATTCTATAAAAGCAGTGGCAATGATCAGTAGAAAAGAAAAACTGACTTCTTTTTTTACTTGTTTCAGTTTCACAGTGGTATAATTAAAGTGTTGATCTGGGTCACACCTACAGAGGCCTTTGTTAGAAGACAAAACAAAGACTGCTTTTTGTAAATAGATATGGGTAGTTTGAACAGTGATTATGCATAATTTCAGCTACCTCATGCATTTGAATAAACTAAAAAAGAGTCTTGGGAAAAAGTTATAGTCCATGCACTGAGATGGGTTTTTAGAGTTCTTTAGATAATTAGAGGCACAGAAACAATTTTGTATTATGTGCTTGGAAATGAAGTGAGAATGATGATGAATTGCTGAGTGGTATTGCAACTCAATACCAGTAAAACAAACAACTGAATCAAAAAATGGGGAAAAGACTTAAACAGACATTTCTCCAAATAAGACATACAGATGGCTAACAAACACATGAAAAAATACTCAACGTCGCTTGTTGTTAGAGAAATGCAAATCAAAACTACAGTGAGATATCACCTCACACCAGTCTGAATGGCCATCATCAAAAAGTCTACAAAAAATAAATGCTGGAGAGGGTGTGGAGAAAAGGGAACCCTCTTGCACTGTTGATGGGAATATAAATTGATACAACCACTATGGAAGATGGTATGGAGATCCTTAAAAAAACTGAAGTAAAACCACCATATGACCGAGCAATCCCACTCCTAGGCATATATCATGAGGAAACAAAAATTGAAAAAGACACATGTATCCCTTTTTTTTTTTTTGAAACACTGTTTACATGAAAACATTGAAGCAACCTAGATGTCCATCAACAGGTGAATCCATAAAGAAGTTGTGGTATATATACACAATGAAATACTACTCAGCCATAAAAAGGAACACCTTTGAGTCAGTTCTAATGAGGTGGATGAACCTAGAACCTATTATACGGAGTGAAGTAAGTCAGAAAGAGAAAGAGAAATATCGTATTCTAACGCATATATACAGAATCTAGAAAAATGGTACTGAAGAATTTATGTACAAGGCAGCAGTGGAGAAACAGATATAGAGAATAGACTTATGGACATGGGGAGAGGAGAGGAGAGGGTGAGATGTATGGAAAGAGTAACATGGAAACTTACATTACCATATGTAAAATAGATAGCCAACGGGAATTTGCTGTATGGCTCAAGAAACTCAAACAGAGGCTCTATATCAATCTAGAGGGGTAGGATGGGGAGGGAGATGGAAGGGAGTTGGGAGAGAGTTTCAAAAGGGAGGGCATATATGTATACCTATGGCTGATTCATGTCGAGGTTTGATGGAAAACACCAACATTCTGTAGAGTAATTCTCCTTCAATTAAAGAACATTACAGGTCTAGTGATTACAATCTCTTTTGATAGGGGGATTTAAGAGGTTAGTTTAATAATTTTTCCAAAAAATTGGAAACTAAAGTAGAAGTTAAAATATTGCACATCTCAAGGCTTATCATAAAAAAAAATGACTGCTAAGTAAGGTGATACATTGCTGGGGTGGTATGCAATGTGGAGAATATCAAGTGGAAACATGGGCATATTCTGAAACGCTGGAGGATAGATTCAGTGCTTAGAATGAAATGCCTGGTACCCATTTAACTCGAGTTCTTTGCCTCTAGGAGGGTGTTTTACTTATGGTGCTTTAAAATAATTTTCATATGTTGTCTTAGATATCTCTGAGGTGAGAGCAGAAAAATAACATTTCTGAGTGCCCCCTTATTATTGTGCATCCATTGGGTTCAACTTTATATATGATACCACCTGAATTCTCAGTGAAATTGATTCCTGTCTTGCAAATAAGAAAATCCAGGTTCTAGAAGATGAAGTGATTTTACACTCTGTACACAATGAACAGGTGATATTGATACTTGAATAAAGTAGCACAACTGACATTTCAACAAAAACTTCATCAAAATCCTCATTTTTTTTTTTAGGCCATGAAGGGTATAACACGGGCACCTTAGTATAGTTTGAGATTCTATTCACAGAGGAAGGAGAACTGCAAGTGGAACATGATATCTCTAAAAGATGTTTAAACCTTGCTGGACATTGGCCGTATATCATTGCCCTGCTTATTTAACTTATATGCAGAGTATATCATGCAAAAATCTGGGCTGGATGAATAACAAGCTGTAATCAAGATTACTAGGAGAAATATCAACCTCATGTGTGCAGATGACACCACCCTAGTTGCTGAAAGTGAAGAGGAACAAAAAATCCACTTGATGAAGTTGAAAGAGGAGAGTGAAAAAATTGGCTTAAAACTCAATATTCAAAAAGCTAAGATAATGGCAGCCAGTCCCATCACTTAATGGCAAATAGATGGGGAAAAAGTGAAAACAGTGAAAGATTTTATTTTCTTGGGCTCCAAAATCACTGCAGAGAGTGACTGAAGCCATGAAATTAAAAGACGTTTTCTTCCTCCTTAGAAGAAAAGCTATGACAAACATAGACAGAGTGTTAAAAAGCAGATACATCACTTTGCTGAAAAAGGTCCAGTTAGTCAAAACTATGCTTTTCCCAATAGTCAAGTATGTATGTGAGAGGTGCCCCATAAAGAAGGCTGAACAGCAAAGAACTGATGCTTTCATATTGTGGTGTTGGAGAAGACTCTTGAGAGTTCCTTGGACAGCAAGGAGATCAAACCAGTCAATTCTAAGGGAAATCAGTCCTGAATTGCCAGGGTCCAGCCCTGGTGGATCCAGGGTCATTCGAAGCGGGGACAGCGTGGTGAGGAAAAACTTATTTATTTAGAAATATAAAGAGAGATTAGGAAGAAATAGTGTAGTAGGAAAATTTAGTGGAGAAAAGAGGCTGAATAACTTGGTTTACATGGAGAACTAATAAAACCTCAGGACAAGAGGTTTGCACCATCTACGTTAGGCCACCGGAGCCCATTTGATAGTGGAGGGTGCCCCGCCTTAGGCTTGCTCTCTCGTGGGTCTTAGAAGCCAGGGCAAGTAAGTAGACATGGCGAGCCTCCACACCCACGATGGGAATTCAGCCTGAAAACAGAGTAAGAAAAGACACGGGGGAACCAGTCTTTCCAGTGACTGGCCCATCCTCTATTGTCTGGAAAGGCCTTTTATACCTTTTTTTTTGTACATAGAGATCAATGGATAATACAAAACTATGCAGCGTCAGCAGCCCTGACTCTTATCGAGACCAGGCTTTCTCTCTGCATACCTGGTTGTATACACAAGTCTTAGGCGATTTACATCATCTTCTGGCCAGAAGGCCAATTAACATTTTATGGCCCTTTTCTGATAAGGGTAATAGTGTCATTCTTCCCAAAGTCTGGTGCTACTCTCAGAAAGCACTAAATAAAGTTACATTCTTACATAGCAAGGACACAACAATTTATAACAAGGAAAAAGGAGTACAGTGATTTATAACAAAGAAAATTAACTCAAAAGTCTAGTGTTGCTAACATCAAAACTACTATATTCCTATTTCTGCATACCATTTACATTGATTAATATCCTCCCAGGTGCCTAGAAAATAAAAGGTATGGAGGCCTGGCAGCAAATATTAACTCAACAAGCTCTTCACCAAACTAATTCTTAACTCTAAAAGGCTCTATATCTTTAAGATGTTTTAAGCCGCACGCCTCTTGCGGTTGGGGGGCTGTAAACAATCACAAGTTGTAAAAGTCCGGGCAGACCCATCAGGTAAGTTAGAAAGCCATCAAAGGGGTTTAAACCGAGACATTCTTTTTATATGCAGGAGACTGTTAACTGGAGCTCTGAATTAACTCTTTCGGGGATAGCCCCCTGTTATGTCAAAAGAGTATAGTATAGCAGACAGTAAACAGACAGATTTTGGTTTCGGGGTAGATGCTCAGACAGAGGACCCCTTGAGACCTGACTCGCCTTGCCCGTCAGGTCTCTCCGCATGACCTTGTCATGGGTGGGATCTCCCGTGCTGGCTCCCGGCACTGAATATTCACTGGAAGGACTGATGCTGACGCAGAAGCTCCAATACTTTGGCCACCTGATGCAAGCAGCTGACTCATTGGAAAGACCCTGATGCTGGGAAAGATTGAGGGCAGGAAAGGGAGTGACAGAGGATCCGGTGGTTGGATGGACATGAGTTTGAGCAAACTCCAGGAGATAGTGAATGACATTGAAGCCTGGTGTGCTGCAGTCAATGAGGTCTCAGAGTCAGACACAACTGAGTGACTGAACAACAACAAATTACTCTCAGATAAATGAAGAGGCATTTATTTTAATTCAAAACCAAACATCCTATTGAAGGACTGGGGAAGCAGCAGAGTGAGGTGTAAAGAACTGATATGATGTGACTGTTTTCAGGACTTGCCCCACTGCTCATGTGCCTTAAGGCTTTAAACAGTCAACTAACCTTATCAAACCCTTTCCCATGTCTCTTTGTGAGGTTTACATGAAGAAAAAAAAATATGATGTATGGAAATATGCTCTGAAAAACTAGACATTTCTCTCTGAATATCAGTATAATTATTATCATTGTCCTAAAGGAGTCCCTTACAATTTATCTATCTCTACAAAATAAGCAGGGATATCAGTTTCTGAATTATATAAGTGTTGCCAGGATATATAAAATGAAGCATGTGCCTATGAAGTTAAGGTATGATATCAGGCATTTTGCACACTGGGGGAGGGGTGAAAAGAGTATGTAATTTCAAAGAGATGATTTGCTTCTCTGAGACTTCTGACTTTTCCTCTCCTCTGCAGTCTGAAGAACAATCAGCTCCTTTGATAAGGATTCTCTGCTTGACCAAACTTTAGATAGAGCCTGAACCTTCTCCTAGGTTCTTCTATGCACTTCCTCATAAAATCCAGTTTTAGCAAGAAGCCTGCTAAATCTGTTAAATGGAACCCTCTGACCCTTGATATCTAGTCATCCTGGATATTTAAACAGGTTCCTCATCTTCCACTATGCTTCCCTTCCCCCTGACCTTGAAAGATGATGTCCCATAACCTTGGCTATCTTTAACAAGGATTCTGTTAGGTTGGTTTAGCCAGAGTACCCCTTGGCTTAGACATTTCCTTCTATCAGTTTTCTGAGGAAGGCATGGCATCCCGCTCCAGTAATCTTGCCTGGAAAATCCCATGGAGAGGGGAACCTGGCAGGTTGCAGTCGTCAAGGTCACACAGAATCAGACATGACTGAAGTAACGTTGCACAGAAGCATGAAATCATCACCTTGATCTTGACTATAAATTCTAACTTGCCCATGTTGTATTCAGATTTGAGTTCAGTTCTGGGCTGAAGTCTCTTTTTCTCTATTGCAATAGTTCTGAATAAAATCTGTATTACTACTTTAGTTACTATCCAGCTCTAGCTTTTCTTTGACATCATTAAATCCAAAGATCTATTTGGGGTCAAGCAAACAAGCACACCAGGTAATATAATAAGCTTATTCAAAATGTGCATTATATCATGTGAGCAGCCTGGAATTTATGGACATTTGAAAATGAGCAATGCCTTTGAAAGTGTTCCTAATGAAGGTGGGAGAATAGAATTGGCTTCTTAGAAATCAGCTCAAGCCTCTGACTCCTTTCAGAAGTTTTTGAGCAACTAACACTCCTATGAATAACTACAATGAAAAAGAATTAAGAAAGTATTGGTATGAAGGGGTACTGCAAAATATCTAGTAGAGGAAGCCTGCCCCACCAAAATTAGAGATGGGCATCAGACCACAAAGCATCAGAATAGACGGACTATGAAGAAAAATATAATAGAGCTTCAGTGGATAAAAAGCCATATGCTACAGGGTGTGAATGGAAAATAAATTCTCCTCTAAAGGAGCCCATCATGCGAGTTTGGTTGCTTTATTAAAGAAAATCACTGGAACCTCTTGCCTTGTTCAGTTCAGTTCAGTTCAGTCACTCAGTTGTGTCCGACTCTTTGCGACCCCATGATTCATAGCATGCCAGGCCTCCCTGTCCATCACCAACTCCCGCAGTTCACTCAGATTCATGTCCATCGAGTCAGTGATGCCATCCAGGCATCTCATCCTCTGTCGTCCCCTTCTCCCCCTGCCCCCAATCCCTCCCAGCATCAGAATCTTTTCCAATGAGTCAACTCTTTGCATGAGGTGGCCAAAGTACTGGAGTTTCAGCATTAGCATCATTCCTTGCAAAGAAATCCCAGGGCTGATCTCCTTAAAAATGGACTAGTTGGATCTCCTTGCAGTCCAAGGGACTCTCAAGAGTCTTCTCCAACACCACAGTTCAAAAGCATCAATTCTTTGGGGCTCAGCCTTCTTCACAGTCCAACTCTCATATCCATACATGACTACTGGAAAAACCATAGCCTTGACTAGACGGACCTTAGTCGGCAAAGTAATGTCTCTGCTTTTGAATATGCTATCTAGGTTGGTCACAACTTTTCTTCCAAGGAGTAAGCGTCTTTTAATTTCATGGCTGCAGTCACCATCTGCAGTGATTTTGGAGCCCCAAAAATAAAGTCTGACACTGTTTCCACTGTTTCCCCATCTATTTCCCATGAAGTGATGGGACCAGATGCCATGATCTTCGTTTTCTGAGTGTTGAGCTTTAAGCCAACTTTTTCACTCTCCTCTTTCACTTTCATCAAGAGGCTTTTTAGCTCCTCTTCACTTTCTGCCATAAGGGTGCTATCATCTGCATATCTGAGGTTATTGATATTTCTCCCAGCAATCTGGATTCCAGCTGTGTTTCTTCCAGTCCAGCGTTTCTCATGATGTACTCTGCATAGAAGTTAAATAAGCAGGGTGACAACATACAGCCTTGACGTACTCCTTTTCCTATTTGGAACCAGTCTGTTGTTCCATGTCCAGTTCTAACTGTTGCTTCCTGACCTGCATACAGATTTCTCAAGAGGCAGGTCAGGTGGTCTGGTATTCCCATCTCTCTCAGAATTTTCCACAGTTTGTTGTGATCCACACAAGGGATGGGAAAAGAGCACAGAGTTTTCATGTCCTCTCCTAGTGCACCATTCTGCCCAAACCACATGCTCACCAACCTGGAAGCTCTCCAAACTCCATCCTTTTGAGTATTTATGGAGGCTTCATCATGTAGGCATATTTGATTAAATCATCAGTGATGGATCGTAGATTCCATCTCTATTTCTTCTCTTCCCCAGAGGTTAGGGGAGTGAGACTGAATGCTCTGATCCTCCAATCATGTGGTTGGTCCTTTGGGCAGCCAGCCTCCATCTTTTTGAACTGTCCCCAAAGTCACCTTATTAACATAAACTCAGGTCTGGTTGGAAAAGTTTTATGAATACTAAGATATCTTTATCACATTTATCACTCAGTAGATTCTAAAAGGTTTAGAAGCTATGCACCAGGAGCAGGAGAAAAACCAAATACATGATTCTTATTACAAATCACAGTATCACACTGTCTGTTTTTTATTCATTTGTTGCCATAATAAACCCAAAGTATTCAATTATACATATGTTATTGGTAGGCATTAGATAGAGTGTATGAGAGAGTATGAGACCCGAGGGTGGGAGGAACTACTGACTTTGTAATTATGTTCTCTTTAAAGAGGGGCCCTTAACTTCATCCCTGATCAAGTGATTATAATGAGCCTTCCCATGTTAGACCTCATAGTGTCTCTGGAATATGCATCTGACCCCTATGTCTTTTGTTCACAGAAAAATAAGAAAGTGTATATTTTATGCAGAGTATGTTGCAAACCCCCACAGTATTTAATAAATATGTGTCAAAATGCTAAAAATTTTAAGATGTTATAAGATGATAGATTACAGGATATAAAGACCAATTTTAAAAAATGTAATGGAAAAGCAGTAGCAATTTTCTTTCAGTATTATTTATTTTTGCCTGGAGAATTCCAGGGACTGAGGAGCCTGGTGGGCTACAGTCCATAGAGTTGCAAAGAGTCAGACAGGACTGAAGCACCTGAGTACG
The DNA here is from genome assembly GCF_023091745.1 of Budorcas taxicolor. NCBI lineage: Eukaryota > Metazoa > Chordata > Mammalia > Artiodactyla > Bovidae > Budorcas > Budorcas taxicolor. The sequence continues at coordinate 22,029,307 of NC_068934.1, forward strand.
CATGCATACATGCACACGCAGTGCGTTTTCAGTGAAGTCCAATATTGTTAATTTTTATGGCTCAACTTGACCTAATTGAGATATAATTAGGCTAAAGATCAGACACTATCTTTAAGCTTTGATTCTTATTAAGAATAAATTCACATTAAATTCTTCTGCTCTTCATTCTACATAAAAAACAAATGTCTACTTCTGATAACTATTTAATAAACAGTTGCTTGGATTTTTATTATTTTTGGTGAGATTAATGCCTAATGTAATTCTAAACCAGTGTTCTCAAAATGCCAATCCTTTTAAATGCACTGAGGACCTAGATATTTGAATATTTGTCCCTATTGAAACACTTCTATTGTCTTTGTATACACCAAAACAGTCACAATTTTGACAATGTAATATATTTTCATTATGCTTTTAATTATAGCTAGTTGCTAATTAATGACACCTTACAGTGAACAGCAGCCATATGACAAGATTAAGGGGAAATAACTGGTGTCAATGAATAAGCAATCTGTCAGTATGAACATAACTATAAATAATTTATGACTTACATTAAGAAACAATCATAGCATAACGAAGAGTTCTGGTAATAAAAAACATCTTGTACAAAAGTTGGCTTAAAGCTCAACATTCAGAAAACTAAGACCATGGCATCCAGTCCCATCACTTCATGGGAAATAGATGGGGAAACAGCGGCTGACTTTATTTTTGGGGGCTCCAAAATCACTGCAGATGGTGATTGCAGCCATGAAATTAAAAGATGCTTACTCCTTGGAAGGTAAGTTATGACCAACCTAGACAACATATTAAAAAGCAGAGACACTACTTTGCCAACAAAGGTCCATCTAGTCAAGGCTATGGTTTTTTCCAGTGGTCATGTATAGATGTGAGAGTTGGACTATAAAGAAAGCTGGGCCCCAAAGAATTGATGCTTTTGAACTGTGGTTTTAGAGAAGACTCTTGAGAGTCCCTTGGATTGCTAGGAGATCTAACCAGTCCATCCTAAAGGAGATCAGTTCTGGGTGTTCATTGGAAGGACTGATGTTGAAGCTGAAACTCCAATACTCTGGCCACCTGATGTGAAGAGCTGACTCATTTGAAAAGACCCTGATGCTGGGAAAGATTGAGGTCAGGAGGAGAAGGGGACTCCAGAGGATGAGATGGTTGGATGGCATCACCAACTCAATGGACATGAGTTTGGGTAAACTCCGGGAGCTGGTAATTGACAAGGAGGCCTGGAGTGCTGTGGTTCATGGGGTTGCAAAGAATCTGAAATGAATGAGTGACTGAACTAAACTGAACTGTACAGATGTTGACGAAGGTGTATATTGGGAAGAGTCTACAGTTCTTTGCTTAGTTATTGAATGGCGTGAAGTGCTTCCTGTGATAATTTTGTTAAATCAAACAAATTGCCCTGATGGGGCAATGAGTGTAACAAAAATGTTTTTTGGTCACTAACAGTATCTCCATAGTTCAAATTCACCTTGAAAGTTCATTTGGCCAACACTGGATACGATAGTTCTCAGGCTGCTACTTCTGAATTAAATGCCATTTGAATTCAAAAGTTGTTGGTTTGGTTTTTCTTTTAATATTTAGCAAATTTTAAGGCATAGAAACATTCTTTATCCCAGTCAAGGAAGCAAGGAGTGTAAATAGATGCTGGAAAGTTTTTAATGCACTTTTATAAAAATTTAAGAACAGGATTAAAGTCTGTTTAGGTGGCTGTTCAAATTTGGCAGCTCAAGATCTCACTAACAAGAATTAATGGATCTTTGTTTTCACGGTTATTTAATTACATGACTTCGCTATCAGCACATGCTGCTCCTTCTCCCCATCCCATTGCCAACTAGTTTCTTCTGCTTGTAATACATTATATTTGTCTTTACCTAGGCTCCACATTACCTTATGGCATTCTTTTTTCACCTTAGCTGATAACTGGCCAATTCTCTCTAAGGAGCACTTAGTTCCAATTCCGTAGATTAGAACTAATGAGCCCAGCTTACAATTTTGGTAGGAAAAGTTGGTTATAAATCACTTTTATAGTTTAAACTATTATTCTATGCTCCAGTCTCTTTATAGTGGCAGGAAAATGGTGACAACTAGAGGAAACTTGGGCATCACTGCATGAAGAAGATGACAGAACATTCCTATGGTGTGGGACCAGTCACTGCTGAATGGTTATCTAAGGGAGAAATGCATTTCCATATTACTTAACCATCATTTCTTTTTTCAGGGTTGGGGAAAGCAGTTTGAGAATGTACACCAACTAATTCAGAAATGTGTACCCAAATGTGAAATGCTGACCTCAGGTGATGCTAGTGGTAAAGAACCCACCTGCCAATGCAGGGCATGTAAGAGATGTGGGTTCAATCCCTGGGTTCGGACAATCTCCTGGAGAAGGGCATGGCAACCACTCCAGTATTCTTGCCTGGAGAATCCCATGGACAGAGGAGCCTGGTGGGTCACAGGCCATGGCGTCTCACAGAGTCACACATGACTGAAGCAACTTAGCAGTACATAACAATGACAAAAATTAAAATATATACCCTTAAATTTCAGTATCATGGAATAGGAGATAGAGAAACACACAAAAGGTGGTGATCTCTAGGTACTGATGTAAAACATCACGTGCTGAAGTAAAACTATTCATTAACAACTACGCTGTGCCATAACTAGGAAGGCACGTGTGCTTTTACAACCTCTACAAGTTATTAGATAAAGAAGGATTTATCAAGGAGAAGTAGAAGGAACTAAACTCCCCCAGGGCAGAATCACTCTACCTATATCCTTAGGACTAAGAGTCCTAAAATAACTCATTGTTTGGGCTAGTCTCCTTATTATCATCTTAATTCCATAAACACTGTAAAACATTACTAAATTTCATCAAAATTTACCATTAACTATTTCTCCCACAGTTTTCTTTATGTGTGATATGCAAGTTGCTCAGAAAACAAGAACAATAAAGCCAAACCTTGGAATATAGTTTGAAATCAAGGAGCACACATATATTTTTTGCTTTGCATTATCATGTAACAATCTATCTTGAAGATATGCTAAACAACAGTGCAATCAGATCTCCCTAATTTTAATAAATGGCTGGTAATTATCCCTTTGTGTACATGTAACCTCTGTTAATTGATATTGAGGTCATCTCTGATCTTTCGCAATAAAAACATGCTCCAGTGGTATATAAATTCACCTTTGCTTAAATGGTCAAATGCATCTCTAATATAAATTCCTAGACATAAATTCCTAGGGCACAGGTATGTATGTTTAAAATTTTGATATATTTCTAAATTTCCTTCCAAAGAAGTTGTACAATTTGCACACCCACCAACAGTGTGTGAAAACCCATTTCCTTATAAACACTGCCAATGCAGTGCAACAGCAGACTATTTTTCCTCTTTGCCAATGTGGTAAGTAAAAAATCATTCCTCACTGAAAATTAAATAAATAGAAAAATAAAATAAACCTTGAAAAAATTGTCTTTGGTTACTCTCTACCTGCTATCCCTTACATGAATTTTTCTTGCTATAAATTCAGAAGTATCCAGAATCTCTCCACTCATTTTTGTCTCTGAAGCTGTTACAAAAGTCATTTTGTCTAGATTATTGTAATAACTGTTATAGATATAGATATAGAAATAGATATGAATATTTTCTGATGCATTGGCTAAGCTTCAGAATCAGACCTCTTACATTAATAAAAAAAAATAACTGGGATTGTAGTTCTTCATTTCATGGTTATTACTTCTCCAACAATCTCATTTTCCAGGTTAAAATCATTGAGACTACCTTAGAATTAATAGTGGTGACTGAAAGATTTCACAGAGGAAGTACATAAGTGCTGGAAGTTAAATGCCACCTGAAAACTTAAAGTATAATTTAGTATCAGAGCCAGAATTAAACTCAGATTTGAATGATTTCCATTAGGCAATGCTTTGTCTTCAGGCATATGTCCCAAATTAGCAATGAAAGGAACAAATGAATTATCCGTTCAGAATGACCTCTATCATCACGGTCCATATGCTTAAATTGATTGTACTTAGTCACTTAGATGTGTCCGACTCTTTGTGATTGTCTAGCCCTTTAAGCTCCTCTGTCCATGGGATTTGTGATTGTAAGCTCCTCTGTCCATGGGATTCTCCAGGTGAGAATATTGGAGTGGGTTGCCATTCCCTTCTCCAGGGGATTGTCCCAACCCAGGGATTGAATCCAGGTCGACTGCATTGCAGGTAGATTCTTTACCATCTGAGCCACCAGGGAAGGCCTGCCTTAACTGATTATATTTTCCCAAAGTGCCCTAAGTTTTCACACACTTTATATTTATTTGTGAAAATCAATATATAATATCCATGTATGAAGTTAAATTTTAAAAATAAAATAATATGAAAACTTGCTTGTTATTATAAGAGCTTGAATTAGAAACCACAAAAAATCCATAATGATTAGAATCTTCATTACCATTTATAATTTGTTATGATATTGATAATAAGTTAAACAAAAAATTATAGTGATTTCATCAGTTTAGTTACCTTTCTGAAGCATTTTCTACATTCTGCTCTAAAGTGAATAAGGCCACTAGATGCTCTGTTCTGGAATCAATATAGCTTATCTATCACATTCAGCTATTTGATCTATTGAGTTTTTATTTGACTAATTGGATGCTAAGACAAGTGGTGGTAATAATACAAAGAAGATGAGCAAGGAGCAGAAGTAGCCAGAACAAAAGAAGAGAGAGAATTAGGAATAACAGCTTAGAGCCTTCTTCTTAACCTTGTGCCATAGTCAATGGTAAACACTGCAGACAGCTCATCTCCTCTTCACAATAATCTTATTTTTATTAACTTCATTTTAACTATGGCAAACTAAGGCTCAGGGATTATAAAAATAACTTTTCAAAGTCAAAAATATATTAAATGAGAAAATTAGAATTCAAACACACAACTGCTTGTCTCTTAAAATAAATACTTAAACTCCATACTATGCTAAGAAGAAATAGAAGCTTTATTTCCTCATCATTGCATTACACTTATATACTTCAATCTATTAAATGACACCTATTTAAACGGAAAGTGGAAGATGATGTTATAAAGTGGAATTTTTATTATGATCTTTGACTTAATAAAAGATCAAAATACTATATTTGGAAAAATCTAAATTTTAGCTCTACTTAAATCTTAAAGTAGATTTTAGCTCTACTTAAATTTTCATAAATTCTAGTAAATTTTAGTAAAGTTTCCAGCAAATTTTAGCTCTACTTAAATCTTAAAGTAGATTAATCTCTTAAAGAGATTAATATAGTGTACTCTCCTGTGTGGGCTTCCCCGTTGGCTCAGCGGGAAAACATTCACCTGCAGCGCAGGAGCGGCAGCAGATATGGGTTCCATCCCAGGGTCTGGAAGATTCCCCTGGAGAAGGGCACTCCAGTATTCTTGCCTGGAGAGTCCCATGGACAGAGCAGCCTGACCGGCTACAGTCCATAAGGTCGCAAAGAGTGGAATATGACTGAAGCCACTTAACACGAACAGACACACTCTCCTGTATAGCCAGAAGAAAAGAACCTCTATTTATAATTTTGTAAAACGGTCTTTATGCTTTAGCTAAGTAAGTAAACCATTAATCTCAATGTCTGAACTGATTTATCCTGTTTTCAATTTCATTCTAATTTGACCTCTCTGCATTTATTCAACTCCTTAAATTGACAACTTTAATTTGAAATGCAATTTTTTTTAAGATCAAAAGTAAGACTGGGAGCCTATTGACTATTTTGAGGAGAGGGCACATATCTTAATACACTAATGTCATTCTATAAATTCAGATTATTATTGACATAGAATAAAATCTAAAATGCACTGAGACAGAGATTGAATTTGTTTCAGTAAATAAAGTTTAGATTAAATGAATGTCTAATGTAACTGACTGTTGATATTATCATTATTTTTATCATAATTTACAGATAAAATTTTCTTTTTCTTTTCCATTTCCACTAGTTAGGTTGAATGAATTCTCGTTAATTATCAGGGGGTGGATTGAAGTGGTATACATTACGGTTTGTAGAAATATTTCCCCTTAAACATCCATAATGAGAAAAGAAAATTAAACACATTTTTCAAAAATACATTCATTCAATGATACTAACCCAAATAAAGAGTACATGCAATTAAATAATTTTAAAAGTTTAGTAAATTCTGTAGATGTAATATGTTACTATTTTTACTAGGTCTGAATTGATAATAACCTTTTCCTCTATCTCCACTATTCAAATTAGGTTTAGCTTAGATGTAAGCTAAGGCAATCCATGTTTTGATATATTTATAAACAGTGAAATAGAACGCCTATGATGCATGGTATAACTGATTCAAGCAGTTTGTCTATAGGTTGCCTGCCAGATGCCTTATCTCCTGCTCTTTTACTACCTAATCTCTTTGGCAAGTAGCTGATGTTATTTTATTTTTCAATAATTGAAATAGGTGTTTTTGATTGTAACTAATCTCACTGGATTCCTTATCTAATTAAAAACATAAAATCTTCTTGTTGTCCTCTCCTGCTTTCTCTGGAATTAATCATAGGCTCAAAATAATTATAATAAATTCTAGATTTCTTCTATTTAAGCAAAATAATTTGCTTTATCTGATCCCTCACAGACTGTTGCAACTCTCCACCATTTGTGTTTTACATGAAAGCAGACGTGAAAATGATAGTCACTCAGTCATGTCCAACTCTTTGCAACCCCATGGACTACAGCTCTTCTGTCCATGGGGCTTCCCTGTGGCTCAGCTGGTAAAGATTCGCCTGCAATGCGGGGGACCTGGGTTCGATCCCTGTGTTGGGAAGATTCCCTGGAGAAAGGAACGGCTACCCACTCCAGTATTCTGGCCTGAGAATTCCCATAGATTGTATTGTATAACCCATGGGGTTGCAAAGAGTTGGACATGACTAAGTGACTTTCACCTAACTTCGCTTCACTTCTGTCCATAGGATTTCTCAGGCAAGAACATAGAAGTGGGTTGCCATTCCCTTCTCCAGGGGATCTTCCCTCCCCAGGGATTAAACCCAGGTCTTCTGCATTGCAGGCTGATTCTTTACCATTTGAGCTACTAGGGAAGCCTATATATATATATATATATGTATGTATATGTATATATATGCATGTATACATTTATTATATATATATATATTAGCTTATTTGATTTCTTCATCACTCATCCATACTGAAGTGCTCAAATAGTACTGTTTACTAGGCAATTATTCAAGATTAGATAAATCTATTCTAAGGTAGAGAATACATACCATTTTCTATTATAACAATCTTTCACACATTTATTTAAATAGAGCATGAGGAGATTTCTAAGTTGAACTCTGAAGTGTCTACACACAAACATACCCACATGAACTAACACACACACACACACATTATCAAGGAGACACTAGCAAATATATATATATATGTATAATCTACATGTTATTAGGGAGGTTATACAAAGTTTATGTTCTACTTATTTGAGAGCATAATGTTAAAATCTCCATTATAGTCTATCATATGCCTTATTATTGTCTTTTATAAGTTCTCTTAGAACAAACAGGTATATAATATGTTAATCTTTTTTAACTTCCAAAACTTCCATTTTTTATCTGTATTTCACATCGCTTTTTAAAGTTCTCATTTGGCAGTGTCTAGCATATTACCCGGAGAAGGCAATGGCATTCCACTCCAGTACTCTTGCCTGGAAAATCCCATGGATGGAGGAGCCTGGTAGGCTGCAGTCCATGGGTTTGCAAAGAGTCGGACATGACTGAGCAACTTCACTTTTACTTTTTACTTTCCTGCATTGGAGAAGGAAATGGCAACCCACTCCAGCGTTCTTGCTTGGAGAATCTCAGGGATGGGGGAGCCTGATGGGCTGCTGTCTCTGGGGTCACACAGAGTCAGACACGACTGAAGCGACTTAGCAGCAGCAGCAGCAGAACATTACCTAATTTTTGTGCTTTGTCTTTTTAATTTCTTTTTCAGTACCTGTGGGTACTGATAATAATTTAATAATTGTCCAGTTTACAAACAGAAGATTAATGAATCAGAGACCTGCCATCCCAGAGTTCATGATTCCCCATTGGCCAAAAGAGTTAAGTAGCCACTAGCTCCATGTGGCTGAAACTTGGGTTTTTATACAAAAATTATCTTTTTTGAAGAAATGGTAGAACTTGCTTTAGATAATTTATTCTCTTAATTTTTAGTTGTGTGCATATTTATTGTTTCTTTTAACTAAAAAATTTGCCAGTCCAGTCATTCTTTATTATTAGAAAAAAATACAACATCTATGAATCGTATTTCAGACTTCCCAGATTGGAGTTATGACCTTTAAGGAGCTGTTTACTTATTGGAAACATGGAACTACGGTTCACTTCTTTTATTCTCTGTGAGCCAAGTTTCAGATTGTAAAACAACAGCGTTGAAGTTAGCAGGTTCTTTAATGCTGCAAATGTTGCTTTCCAAGTTAGTCTCTTTTTCAACATGAATGGATAAGAGCTTCCTATTTAAGCCACTGATTTCTTGAGTACTTGAAATGGAACCTGCCTATTTTGATATATTTTTTCCTCTTTTTCCCTATCCTATATCTCTCCTGTGCATAGAAAACTTTATCTAGCCATCAAAATCTATCACTTTGCTCTTTCTCTCTTGTCAAAGACATTCAAACTCATATGCGTCTAGCAGTAGTATAAAAAAGAAACTGCCACTGCCATTTATTTTATATATATATTTCATGTGAAGCACAGATAGACATTTTCTATATATTATTTCTAATCTTCACAACAGGCACAACAGATAAATATCGTGGTTCCTGTTTTACAGAAAAGTACAAAGAGGCTCCAGAGGTTAAACTGCTCAGCTAAGTTTACACAGGTAGTATCACAGACAGGATATGAACTCAGGCTACTTCACTCCAAGATCCATTTCACGTCATTACACATCAACCTTGCTTTCTTATGTTACTTCTTCATTCCTGTCCTTCACCTTTAACATCCACTTGCGCTCATGCTTAGGTGCTCAGTCACGTCTGACTCTTTGTGACCCCACTGACTGTAGCCCACCAGGCCTCTCTGTCTCTAGAATTTTTCAGACAAGAGTACTGGAGGGAGTTGCAATTTTCTTCTTCAGGGAATCTTCCCGACCCAGAAATTGAACATACATCTCAAGAATCTCCTGCATTGCAGGTGGATTCTTTACTTCTGAGCCACTGGGGAAGCCTCATCAACATCCACTATCTAATCTCTAATCTTTTAAAGCAATGCATGTCTTATGAATGTTTATCTATATCCACATATCTGTATATCTTTGTGTCACCTCTTGGTTGTCTTGGATTTATTCAAAAAATATTCAGTAAAATATGTTCCTTGGATGACAAAGAAATCTGCCTTTAGACTCAGGTTCTATGACCCTCATTTATAATTTCTTGTCCCAGATTTTTCACTCCCAAATATTGGCCCCATCCTTTCTGGACTGATGGTCCACTTTCTAGAGTGACTGTCTTTAGTCTTAGTGATAGATTCCTCTAGAATCCTTCCTTGCCCACTTAGACACACTAGAGTGCCTTGATTTTGGTCCTCATGACCCTTTACTTCAATATTTCCTTCCTGTTGAAGAGCAGATTGAAACAATGGCAAGAGTTTTGACTTTGAGTTTATACAGACATGCATTTGAATCTTAGCTCTGTGACTTATGGTGCCATGTGCCATGCTGTGCTGAGTCACTTCAGTTTTGTCTGACTCTGTGTGACCCTGTGGACTATAACTGCCATGCTCCCTGCAAATTATTAGGCAGATGCAAAATACTTAATTTTGTTAGATGCTCTGTTCAGTCAGTTCAGTCACACAGTCGTGTCTGACTCTTTGAGATCCCAATGGACTACAGCATGTCAGAATTCCCTGTCCATTCACCAACTCCAGGAGCTTACTCAAACTCATGTCCATAGAGTCGGTGATGCCATCCAACCATATCTCATCCTTTGTTGTCCCCTTCTCCTCCTGTCTTCAATGTTTCCCAGCATCAGGGTCTTTTCTAATGAGTCTGTTTTTTGTATCAGGTGGCCAAAGTATTGGATCTTCAGTTTCAGCATCAGTCCTTCCAATGAATATTCAGGACAGATTTCCTTTAATGGACTGATTGGATCTCCTTGCAGTCCAAGGGACTCTCAAGAGTCTTCTCCAACACCACAGTTCAAAAGCATCAATTCTTCAGTGCTCAGCTTTCTTTATAGTCCAACTCTCACATTCATACATGACCACTGGAAAAACCATAGCTTTGACTAGACGGACCTTTGTCGGCAAAGTAATGTCTCTGGTTTTAATATGCTGTTTAGGTTGGTCATAACTTTCCTTCCAAGGAGTAAGCATCTTTTAATTTCAAGGCTGTAGTCACCATCTGCAGTGATTTTGGAGCCCCCCAAAGTAAAATCTCTTACTGTTTCCATTGTTTCCCCATCTATTTGCCATTAAGTGATGGGACCGGATGCCATGATCTTAGTTTTTTGAATGTTGAGTTGTAAGTCAACATTTTCACGCTCTTCTTTCACTTTCATCAAGAGGCTCTTTAGTTCTTCGCTTTCTGCCATACAGGTGGTGTCATCTGCATATCTGAATTTATTGATATTTCTCCCAGCAGTCTTGATTCCAGCTTGTGCTTCACCCAGCCCAGAATTTCTCATGATGTACTCTGCATATAAGTTAAATAAGCAGGGTGACAGTATACACCTTGACGTACTCCTTTCCCTATTTGGAACCAGTCTGTTGTTCCATGCCTAGTTCTAACTAATGCTTCTTGACCTGCATACTGATGCAGATGCTAGATGCTATGATTCAGTAAAAGTTTCTGATTCCCATGTTAATATTAGCCTTACACCAGGCTTGGTATTATTGTTTGTTTTTGTCTTTTTAAATATTATTGCTGGTTGATTAACTATTGAGAGTCAACCTAAAATTCAAAGTTTAGCCTTTACAATATAAAGCATTTCTGCCTTGTAGAGGCATTGTCAATTGCATCTTTACTTTAGTATTATTTTTCTTATTTGTTGTTAAGAAACTCTGGCTATCACTGTGAAGTTCAATTTGTGCTTTCTAAGCACTTCCTTTGTACTCTTTGCCTATGTTCAACCTCTCTCATCCTGGATGGGCTGTAATGAGTAGGGTTTATAGATATTCATGGCTCTAATCTGGTAATAAAAAAAAAAAATTCTTAATACCTATTCTGACATGGGAATGCTTTCCATTACTTAGAAGTCTCCCCTCTGTGTTTCCCTTTGCACTATCCTACTCCCCAATAAACAGCTTTGCACGCATAATCAGTTGCTTCAGGCGTGTCTGACTCTTGGACCCCATGGACAATAGCCCATCAGTCTCCTCTGTCCATGGGATTTTCCAGGCAATAGTATTGGAGAGGATTGCCATGCCCTCTTCCAAGGGTATCTTCCTGACTCTGGGATTGAACCCTCAATCTCCTGCATTGCAGGCAGATTCTTTACCCACTGAACCACCAAGAGAGGCCCAATACACAGTCTTAAAGGGTTAGTCCCTCAGTCATGTCCAACTCTTTTCAATCCTATGTACAGTAGCCCACCAGGCTCTTCTGTCCATAGAATTCTCTAGGCAACAATATTGGAGTTGTTTGCCATTCCCTTCTCCAGGGGATATCCAGACCAAGGGATTGAACCCAGGTCTCCTGCATTGCAGACAGATTCTTTAGGAAGTCCAAAAGTTTGAGCCTAAACAATAGGACCTGGCTCTGCTTGTCTTTCCAGATCTTTTCATTATTCTACAGAGAGTTTGAAAAAGGTCATTATTAAACTCAGACCAAACATTAGGCATAAAGATAGGGATAGATGCTTGCATTCCAATTGAGATAAAAATTCTGAGCCTACAATTGCACTTTTTAATTTTATTTTCCAATAATAGATGGTGAATGTGCAGAGAATTATGCTCTTCTTTCTTTTGATCAGGGTATTGCCCATAGTGTGCATGTTAAGAGTGGAAAATGAAATTAGGACAAAAGAGCCAGACATCCTGTAATGTGAAGTCAAGAGGGCCTTAGAAAGCATCACTACGAACAAAGCTAGTGGAGGTGATGGAATTCCAGTTGAGCTGTTTCAAATCCTGAAAGATGATGCTGTGAAAGTGCTGCACTCAATATGCCAGCAAATTTGGAAAACTCAGCAGTGGCCACAGGACTGGAAAAGGTCAGTTTTCATTCCAACGCCAAAGAAAGGCAATGCAAACGAATGCTCAAACTACCGCACAATTGCACTCATCTCACATGCTAGTAAAGTAATGCTCAAAATTCTCCAAGCCAGACTTCAGCAATACGTGAAGCGCAACCTCTCTGATGTTCAAGCTGATTTTAGAAAAAGCAGAGGAACCAGAGATCAAATTGCCAACATCTGCTGGATCATGGAAAAAGCAAGAGAGTTCCAGAAAAACATCTATTTCTGCTTTATTGACTATGCCAAAGCCTTTGACTGTGTGGATCACAATAAACTGTGGAAAATTCTGAAAGAGATGGGAATACCAGACCACCTAACCTGCCTCTTGAGAAATCTGTATACAGGTCAGGAAGCAACAGTTAGAACTGGACATGGAACAACAGACTGCTTCCAAATAGGAAAAGGAGTACGTCAAGGCTGTATGTTGTCACCCTGCTTATTTAACTTCTATGCAGAGTACATCATGAGAAACACTGGGTTGGAAGAAACACAAGCTGGAATCAAGATTGCTGGGAGAAATATCAATAACCTCCGATATGCAGATGACAACACCCTTATGGCAGAAAGTGAAGAGGAACTAAGAAGCCTCTTGATGAAAGTGAAAGAAGAGAGTGAAAATGTTGGCTTAAAGCTCAACATTCAGAAAACGAAGATCATGGCATCTGGTCCCATCACTTCATGGGAAATAGATGGGGAAACAGTAGAAACACTGTCAGACTTTATTTTTGGGGTCTCCAAAATCACTGCAGATGGTGACTGCAGCCATGAAATTAAGACACTTACTCCTTGGAGGAAAAGTTATGACCAATCTAGATAGTATATTCAAAAGCAGAGACATTACTTTGCCAACAAAGGTCCGTCTAGTCAAGGCTATGGTTTTTGCTGTGGTCATGTATGGATGTGAGAGTTGGACTGTGAAGAAGGCTGAGCACCGAAGAATTGATGCTTCTGAACCTTGGTATTGGAGAAGACTCTTGAGAGTCCCTTGGACTGCAAGGAGATCCAACAAGTCCATTCTGAAGGAGATCAGCCCTGGGATTTCTTTGGAAGGAATGATGCTAAAGCTAAAGCTCCAGTACTTTGGCCACCTCATGCGAAGAGTTGATTCATTGGAAAAGACTCTGATGCTTGGAGGGATTGGGGGCAGGAGAAGAAGGGGACGACCCAGGATGAGATGGCTGGATGGCATCACGGACTCGATGGACATGAGTCTGAGTGAACTCCGGGAGATGGTGATGGACAGGGAGGCCTGGTGTGCTGCGATTCATGGGGTCACAAAGAGTTGGACACGACTGAGTGACTGAACTGAACTGAACTGAACTGAACTAACTTTAATTAAATTTAAATTTCCAATCACAAAGTATGCTCTATTATTTGAGATAATGCTCACAAATATTTCAATAGCCATCACTTTTGTAATGAAGCAAGAACTTCAGTGCTATAAACAATGATAGACTACACATTTTTTTAATGAAGAATATCATCAGGTTGTTTGATCAGTTTTGTTTGATTTCTTTACCTGTAAAATGGGGATTTTATTCTCTGTGTCTATGCTGTACATCTCAGTTGGAGTTAATGACAAACGCAGAGCACTAAATTATCTTTTGATAATTTGAATGCATCATCAGTCCTCCTACCAAGCTAATTCAAAATCAGTTCTTTTAAAATCACTTGGCATTTATCTTCTTAAATAACCTGAAACAAGTGCAGTACTTTATGATGATCTCTACTTCTGAGAGACATTTCATCTCTTTGGTGTGATATAATTATTAGATCCTTCCTCTAATCCTTGGCATTTCACTCTTTTAATTATTCTAAGCTATCCAGACTTCTTTTAAAAAGTCACATCAGCTACAGTTATATATTAGTTTTGGGATACACAACTTTGTATGAATGTGTGTGTGTGTGTGTGTGTGTGTGTGTGTGTGAAGGGTTGGGGGAGCGTTAAAGCAAAAACAAGAGGTAAAAAAGTAAGAAAGTAAAGGGAAACCTGTGTTAACTCTAACTGAAGAGCTTGACTTGCATTCAGAGTAATGGTTAGTTTTGATGGGTTGTATTTGATTGTGGCAAAATTTGGCTAAAGTTCAGTGATCCAAATTCTGGAAGATTTTGAAATGAAACAATCTGAATGCACATTGTCCTTAAGCTACTAACCCCAAGCCCATCTTCCTCCCATTAAGCCTATTCCATACAGTGAAGATGCTCCTGCCTACTCATAGCTTATTCCAGGTTTGATCATCTAGGGTCTCAGTTCCCCAGTTCAGTTCTTTGGTTGATCCCCTGGAGAAGGGAAAGGCTACCAACTCCAGTATTCTTGGGCTTCCCTGTTGGCACAGTCGGTAAGGAATCTGCCTGCAATGCAGGAGACCTGGGTTCAACTTCTGGGTTGGGAAGATCCCCGGGAGGAGGGCATGGCAACCCTTCCTGTATTCTTGCCTGGAGAATCCCATGGACAGAGGAGCCTGGAGGGGTACAGTTCATGGGATCAGAAAGAGCTGGACATGACTGAGCAACTAGGTACAGCACGGGGCCTCAATTATACCTACTTTCTTTACTTCACGTTTCCAGTATATTTTAAAAATTCAAGATTCATACCATAAAATTCACAAAAGAAACTAATATAGTTTAAGAGCTTCACTGACCAACTTTTCTTAGACGCTGCTAGAACATCTTTAATGTACTTGGTAAAATTTGAGAGCATGCTTGATTGTACTTTTCCCTTCATTTACTTATTTTAAGATTTTTAATATCATCATTATTTGTGAAGTCAAATCCCTATCTCTGGCCTGATGTTATATAAAACACAATGTACAAAGATTTTCTGAAAACAGAGGTAATTTCCCAAATATGAAAATCCTTAAAAATAAGACTTTTGTTTAAAGAAATATTTTTGTTGGCACTGCATTGATAACCAGTGAAACATAAAGACTCTTCATATTTTTTTCCGAAAACGTGTGGGTTTTAGCTAGATTTTGTCTTTGAAGCCAGAGTTTACTTCAGTTACTTTGAAGGACTCATCTTTTCAATGAGAGGGTTGTGTCAAGAGTCCCCTAAGTTCCCATCATACTGAGGGTGAGTATAAATATAGCGTGAACAAGGGAAAATCAATCTAAGGTCTTCAGAAGGAAAGACTGTATCTTTTCTCTGAAAACCACCGTACAGGGAGCTGTTGGAGCCTGGGTATAACTGTCCTGCTCCTGCTGGATGTCTCCTTCCTGGACTCCATTAGGAGACATTGGAGGGGGGGGTCTCAGTTGCTCAGTCATGTCTGACTCTTTGTGACCCCATGGGCTATGTAGCCCATCAGGCTCTTATGTTCATGGGATTTTCCAGGCTAGAATGCTGGAGTGGGCTGCTTTTTCTTCCTGCAAGGGATCGCCCAACCCAAAGATTGAACCTGAGTCCCCTTTGTCTCCTGCATTGCAGGAGGATTCTTTACCCCCTGAACAATCAGGGAAGCCATGAGGAAGTTGCCAAGAGCTTAGAGATAAGACAAGTAAGCCACATTTCTAATTTCTGGAAGGGACATCATAATGCTTTTTCCAAAGGAACGGTCAAGAGTGGTCAAACCAGTCGCATAGGAAGTACATATAGAATAAATAGACTTGTTTTGGCTAAGGTAAGTCTTCCCGTCATACATTTATTAGTATCTCTAAGGGAAATGTGTTTCTGCCGAGGAGCTTCACCCACTGCAGAGAAAGCTGTTTTGTCACCAGAGGCACTGAGCTCTTATCATCATCATCATCCTCATCCTTATCTAACTTAATGGAAATTCTCTATATTTCAGGCACTGTTCCAAGTAATTTAAGTGCATTAACTCATTTATTTGTCACAACATTCATAAGAAGTACAAAATATATCATCTTCATATCACGGAAGGAGAAACTGAGAAGCAAAGTAGGGAACTAACATGCAAATTTCCATAGACAATAATCATGTAACCAGTCCATTCAGAGTTAAAGTTATGCCATTTTACTCAAAGATGCATCTCTTAATGACTAAACTCTCTTGTCTCACTGTAGTGGTTCTAGAATCAGACAGAAGTGGGTTAAAGTATTATCTATCATTCACTAGTTTGGGGACTATGGCCAAGTAACAGACATACTAAGTCTCACTTCTTTTTTTCCGTAACACCGAGTAAATAATAATATCTATTTTACAAAGATGTCATACATTTTAAATAAAAGGATTGTGAAAATGCTTCACACAATCATTGAGATGAGATTTAATCTTTAAGATAATAAAAAAAATACTTTAGTGATAGGTGTGTATGTTTTTCTGCGCAGGTGTGTGAATGTGACAAGAAGCATTATTCAAATCCAATGTTTCTTTAGAGATTAATTTAGGCATTCTGAAAATCTTGATTGATTAGCATTCAAGTAACATTTTAATTTAAGTGGTTCCTTAATTAAATTAGCTGATGAGTTAAATAATGCAAGACGACATAAGAAGTAAAGTAGGTCAGGGGTCCAGATATTTTGGTGCCCTTGATTCTTTTCCAGAATACAAAAAAAATTATTTTTTCCCTTTTGTTCTTACTTCCAACTCCTTATTCCCCCAGACTATTTTTTATTTTCCATTTATTATAAAGGAAAAGTGGTTTATGGACTCTGGAAAGCAGTGAACAAAACAAGTCTCTTGCCCACTGCTTCTCCATAAACATACTTGACAGTCTGAAGGGAATAACCCTGAAAGATTCTCCTTGTACTGAAGATTTCTTGCCAAGGGTTTGTAAAGGAGCCTGGAGGCATCCTCCTGTCTTAATACAACATTCAGGGATCTTTGACTCTCTGTTATATTGTATTATTTTGCAGTATTTGCTTCACACTATTAATTTTACAAAGATCACAAAGCCAATCACATCTGTGGCATCCTATTACCATTATAAAAAAAGAAAACAAGTTCAAGCAGGGGTTACTGGATTCACCAGATCAGCACGAATGGAGAAAGGGAAAACTTAGCATTTTCTATGCAACCCGTTAATGACTCTGGGAATGTTAATCTGTAGTTGGCTTTTATGATGGTCTCCTCAGACATCTGGAGTACCTTGATCCAGATCCAAGACCGAGCAGTGACTGAAAATACTGTGCAAATTTTGCCTTTAAAAGGTTTTGAAAACCATGTAAATTACTCTAGTGGTACAGGTTGAAAGTTCCCCAAATATGAGGTTAACAAAGAGTAAATTGATTTTTCTAAACAATTTTACATCAGAAAATTTTCACTTTCAATCTTGTTTTTTTTCTGAAATATCTCCCAGGGCCCTTTAAAAAAAAGTCTGTTCATCAAAGCATTTTTTGATAATTCTATTTTGTCCTTATAGTTTTGCCTTAAAATATATCTTTAAAGCCAATTATATCTATTTTGTATGTATTTGCTCTCACAATCAATATGATCCATCATAGATGGGATGAGCAAATCTACTGAGGTTCTTCTCTGTCTCAGGTTAGTTTGGGAAGTTAGGTCTTTTTTTGTTTCCAGTCTAACTCTAAAATACAAATTTACTAGAAGTAATTTTCTTTATAAACCTATTTCTCCTGAATAATTATGTAGCATAAGAAAATACCAGCCTGCCAAATCAATGTAAAACTAATGAAATCAAAGAGGCATTGGCTACAGAATTTACAGAAGTAAATTTTCTTAATTACCACTTATTAACATGAATTGGTTATATGTATACTTTAGGAATAGACTTTCTGCTTCCAAAGTGTTCATGCTTTGCACTTTTCAAATTTCCTTGTCAAATTCTTAAAAGCATCTTTTATTAAGAACTTCCAGTTGTGTGTGCTTATTAATAATTATAATTGCTAGTAATTGGTTTCTTATTATGATCCAGAGACTGCATGTTATGGATTGAACTGTGTGCTCTCAAAATTCATAAGCAGCAGCTCTAACCATCAGTGTGACTGTATTTGGAGATAGAGCCCCAGTGGCTCAGCAGTAAAGAAATCTCCTGCAATGCAGGAGACACAGGAGATACAGGTTTGATCCCTGGGTCAGGAAGATCCCCTGGAGAAGGGAATGGCAACCCACTCCAGGATTCTTTCCTGGGAAATCCCATGGACAGAGGAGCCTGGTGGGGCTACAGTCCATAGCGTCACACAGAGTCAGACAAGACTGAAGCTACTGAGCATGGGCACAAAGAAGCAGTTAATGTGTCAGAGATCTTAAGTGTTGGAATATTAATTCAATAGAATCGATCAGAGATGCCTATGGGCAAAGTCCTTATGAGGACACAGTCAGAAGACAGCCATCTGCAAGCCAGGAAGACAGGTCTCACCAGAATCCAAACCTGCCAGCACTTGGATCTTGAATTGCCAGTCCCAAGAACTTTGAGAAAATATATTTCTGCTGTTTGAGCCATCTAGTCTGGTATTTTGTTATGGCAGCCCTACCAGAATAAAATATTATGCAAAGAACTTTAGATGTATGATTGCTTTTGATCTTTGCAAAGATATTGAGGAAGATATAATTACTACCAGTTTATTTGTGAATCAGGCTTAGAGACATTAACTAAGGATCCCAGGATCACACTACTAATGAGAAACAGATCTAGACAATTCTTATATTTACCACCTACCACTGCCAAAGGAGAGTAGGAAAGAGGGAACGTAGGTGATTATTAATCGTAGTTGGAAAAAATGACCTTAGCATTTCCCTCAGTTTCACCGAAATTTAGGCAACTTCCATGCTGATGGTAGACATGTGACCTCTTGTTTCTTAGAGCATTTACTTCAGAAAACTTGCAATTGATTATGCTTCCTCCACCCTTTTGAAATGGGTAGAGAAAATGTAAATTTTCTCCCAGCCTCTTAGCAGTTTTGCAATCAGGGAAATGTCTTTCTCAAGGGTTGGAGAAACTTTTTTTTTTTTTTTTTTAATGTAAACCTTGAAAGATATAGTGCCCTTGCCTCCCAATCTCTGTGGAAGGTAGGAACCTAACTTGGGTACAAATTAGCAAATATATATGCCTAATCATAGCAAAAATAAACTCAGGAATAACTCTGTGCATTCTACACATCCTGTTGACCAATCTTCTCCTGACATCATCCACATTTTCCACTAGCTCACACCAGCACTGATGAACAACCCCAACTTCTCTTTCAGTAGACTTGCATTCATTCTTTCTCTCCTATTAAAAGAGTAATAACATCTTTCCTGCCTGTTAAACTCTCCATTGCAATTTTGCTTTCAAAAAGTTTCAAAGAACCCAGGAACTTAATATCTAGGATGGGTTGTCAGCAAAATTCACCTTTTAAAAATACATTAAGAAGAGAGTGACACAATGGAAAGAGCCTGGGACATAGAAACTTGGAGGTTTGTGTTCAGAGGCTGTCAGATATCAGAAGTAATTGTTCAAATATTTGGGTCATTGAAAAGTAGAGCAGGAAGCACCTAGTTTTCAAAATGTGTGTCTCAGTTTGAGATCCCCTGAGGTATACTCTAAGGCAAAGATTCAAGTGCAAAGAGCTAGTCTAGGATGCGAAAGAAAGACCAGTGGTGTAGAAGTGAGACCAGGAGAAAAGGCGACCAATAAAGATGACTTTGAGCTACTATTGGGATGAATGGAGGTTAATCTTTCACAGGAAACTTTGGAAGTCAGTGTAAAACACTCAGCAATAAATATGAAGGACCTGGAGTATTTGCTAGACACTCTTTGAGGGCTGAGCATATTAACTTTAGTTCTTATAAGGTAGGCAGGTAAAGTCCTCCATGGGAGCTTTCAAGGAGCAGAAAAAGTCCTCAGAAAAAGAGATGCAAATGCTGGACCCTGGAGATGCTTATACTAAAATTGCAAAGGAGATAGAATAAGGTTGGGACACCTGCAGTGTCAACTACACTGTGTTAATCAATGTGGCTTCTAGAAGAGAATTATATGATCCAAAATTTTGGAGAAAATTTGGGTTAATCAAACATAAGTTGGTTTCTTGCCTTTATGACTTAGATATTTTAGAATATGAATGTAAGCATGAGAAGAGTTTATTTCAACTTCTAAACTACTTCATTTAATACATCTTGTAAGACTAATGTTCCTCAATACACACTTTGGGAATAAGTATAATCCACTATACTTATTATACACCAGTATAATCCACTTATTGAACATTACAAATAAGGAAAATGAGGTTTTTCTTGGTGATAGAAATGCAGCAATGTCAACCTGAGAGATTAGTATATCTGCCAATAGCTTAACAGTATGAGTTCAGAACATGGGATAGGGGCTTCTAGCTGTGTGTAACATGCCTTCTTAATCCTCTCCTAGTAGTCTTTACTATAGTGATCCTATTTTCTGAGATCAGAGTTTGATGCATAAAAGTATAATTCCAAAACTGTTTGTTTCCAGCACATGTATCTTACAATACAGATTAGAAATATTATATATAAATATATTTTTATTTTAAAAGTAAGTTATACTCTACTTAATAATTGGTATTTTATTCATTGTTAGTATATCAGTATATTAATACCAATACATTGGTCTTATGTTAGTGTTATTATGAGAATTCTACCACAAGTCTAAAGCAAACTTGTTGCTCTGTTTTCCATCCAGGTGGAATCTACAGATGGGTTAAGCTTTTGGCACTCTTTCTACTTATCAGGTGAGTGAACAGAGACCTTGAAAGCTTGGTGTACTCTAAGGATAGAATGAGGCAGGGTCAGAGCCCAGATTTAGTCAGATTTCGTATTTTGACCTTCTGACTTTAGATAGGTACTTGTCCATAAAATCTTCTTGCCATTTCAATATCACTCAAGTAATGCTTTGGCCTATTTTGTTTGGGGTTATATCCTGACTGGTCAGCTCCAGGCATGAGTTTATTACTTTTAAGAAGGTTTTTGCATGGTTTAAAAAATTTCACTATGCGAAGGAGAGACTACAATGAAAGGAAAACTTCATAGCCTCAACATGAAACTGGTCAATATAATAAAATGTGTTCTAAACCATTTCCCTAGATTATTTTCCTATTTTTGTTATTAGCATCATATCTAGTTAGGAAAGATTAAGCCTCAGATGTTTCCCACCCAGGAGGTCGGCTATATTAGGAACACTGGTGAATGACGTCAATCAGAAAAAAATAAAAAACTAAAAAAAAAAAAAAAAAAAAAAAAAATTAAAATAAAAATAAAATCTAGCTTGAAAAAATAAATAAATAAATAAATAAAAATAAAAGTAAATGCAAGTAAAAATAAAATAAAATAAAATAAAATAAAATAAAGGAAGCTTCTGAAAAGGAACTCACTCTAAAGGAAACAGGAATCTTCCCAGACAAGCATTAACTACTAAAGAACCTTAGTCTGTTCAGAGGGACCATTTAGAACACTGTCTGGATTTCTCACTGACTGTGGCTTCCTGTATAACTCTCTTTCAGACCATGTATTTAGGGGGCAGGAGAAGCCTTGGTAAGGTAAACAACAACAAAGAAATGACAATATTCATTTTCTTTAAAACTTTATTCAGTACTTCAAGGAAGAAAGATCACTGCTTTAATATCTCTGAGAAATAACACATGGCAAAAATCAAGACAGGTGACTTGGACACTTCGTTATAGAACTCCCTGTGGTTGTGGTCCTTTGAAATGTCTTCTGTATCAACAGAGACTATCCTATAGAAAAAAGCTGAAGTCAGAGGAGATATAAAAGTGGAATCATCACATGATATCTGTTATTCCAAAAATTCTTTAGGGAGAGATTATTTAAGAACCTGAGTATCACATTATCACATTGGTGGAGGAGTCATAAAACAGAAATTATGATCATAATAACTGTAATAAAAACACTGGTGCATGTTTATATACCTTTAATTTTATAAAGTACTTTGATTATGTATCATTCTTTTCAAGTTATTTAATGTTGTTCTTGGACGATAATTGATGATTATTTTGGTATTGTTGACATATCTGAGCTCAATTATCTCAGCTTTTACATATAAAGGAAGGAAATTTCAAATAAATACTTAGTTCATACCTGCTAGATTGTCACTTACATGTTCAGTTCAGTTCAGTTGCTCAGTTGTGTCTGACTCTTTGTGAACCCATGAACTGCAGCACTCCAGGCCTCCCTGTCCATCACCAACTCCCAGAGTTCACTCAAACTCATGTCCATTGAGTCAGTGATGCCATCCAGCCATCTCATCCTCTGTTGTCCCCTTCTCCTCCTGCCCCCAATCCCTCCCAGCATCAGAGTCTTTTCCAATGAGTCAGCTCTTCTCATGAGGTGGCCAAAGTATTGGAGTTTCAGCTTTAGCATCAGTCCTTCCAATATACTGCTTCTGATTGGATGTGCAATCTGTTTGGTTTTGAATGCTTGCAAATTCTATTCTATTCTACTTACCAAAATGATAACTGGTATATGGTTTTATGCCTTAGTTGATAAAATTGATGCCAAGAAAATTTATATTTTCTGGAACAGATATTCTTCAGATTGGCAGCATGAAAATTCAAACAATTTCAGATTTTCAATTCTAATATTAAATTTTCCCATGCAAGAGATAAGGTTTACAATGCAAAAACTACCCTTTGAATAAGAAACACCACTTATGTGTACTCATTATCTTATTTAAAAATTTTATTTCAAAGTGTCAAACTGACTACCAATTATTCACTCAAAAAGAAAAGTTATATAATTCATTTTTTCTTTTATTTATTTATTTTTTCTGTGAAGGGAGACAAGCTTCAGAACTTTGTTCAATGTGAAATAGTTACCGTCATCAGGAAATTCCACTTATAAAGGAATTACAGTGATACAAGGGAATAATGTAAACAATCCAATATTTCAAATCATCAATGGATGATATTGACTATTTTAAGTTTAGGAGGAAAATGATGATGGGATGGTTACCATTTCATGATGCTTCCATAACAGAGTAGAGTCCAGAGCTTTTCTCTCCCAAGCTATTGTATTTAACCTGTGGACAAGTTCAGAGGTGCAACTGATCACAAAGTAGTTAAGTTGGGAGTAACTGACAGCTTTTTTTTTTCTTTAATGAAAGTAAAAAGTATTCATTTACCTTTTTATATTTTAGAATTTGTGAATTAAATTCATAAACTATCAAGAAGTCAAAGGAGAAAATCAACCCTGAGAAAAAGTGACCAATTTTATTTTTAAATTGATATAAAAGTATATTGAATATCAGCAGTTATGTAAGTTTAAATATAATACATAAAATAAACATAAATTTTTTCATAGGTCAACAATATGAGAGCAACCATTTTTCCATGATGAGGTTTCTTAAAATCCATGAATGTATTTTACAAAATTCTAGGTCATTCTATTGAGCATAAAATGGGTAACCTTTTATTCATTCAATAAATAGTTATTGAATAATAACCATGTGCTGTATTATTGACAAAACAGATGTCCCTATGATGTTTAAATTCTAGTGTACAAGAAAATAAAGTATATATTAAGTAATATATGTAGTAAGAGATAAGGGGAAAACTAAAGCAGGGAATGAGGATGAAGTGTATTTTAAAGCAGGTAGTTTGAGAAAATCTCAAACAAAACTGAGGACCTGAAGGGTGCAGGAGATGAAATCATGTAAGTGTCTATAAAATATCACTTAAGTAGAAAAGCCCCGAAGCAGGTGTTTGCCTCATATTGAAGGAGTCAAGTATGGACAGAAAGAATGGGTTAGAGAGGATGTAGGAAAGAAAATTCACATGGGCAGTGGCAGGGCCAGATCAGTTAGGGTCTTTTGCATCCTAGTAATGACTTTTAAGTGAGAAAGAAAGACACGGAAGGGTTTATGTGAAGGCATAAGATATCACATTTTAACAGAATGTGAACGGAATGTGGCCTACTACATTGGTCATTGATTATGGAGGCAAAATAGAATCAGGATGACAAGTTAGAAGGCTATTACAAATGGCGAGGCAGTGGAAATGCTGAGAATAGATGGAACACAAATAGATGATGAAATGTAACTGGCAGAATTCAGCCAAAGACCCAACTTTCGGCCTGAGTAAGGACAAAGCAGTAAGAATGACTCTGAGATTTTGACTCAAGAAACGAGAACAGAGTTTCAATTAGCTATTTGTATAAGGTCATAGGAGGAGCAAAAAATTGCAGTAGAAAGAATATAAGCTCAATCTGAGTTTACTAATTTTGAGAGATTTATTACTTATCTAAGAATTGCATAATCAGTTCCATATGTGGGTCTGGGATTCAGGGAAGAGGGCTATCTATGTTTGACATATATATTCATCAGTAGAAATTAGAAGAGAATGACCTAGACACAAAATTATAAACTTCTATGGGGACAGATAGAACACAGAATAGTGTATACTAGAAAAGCCCTTTTACAGAGTTAACATTTCTGCAAATGTATTGTGGGTAGTACTTTAGTATTGAACATCACCTTGAGCTTCTTGTTTATGGGAAAGTACAGGTCAAAATAAATTCTTAGGAAGAAATAAGGATAAGTTGCTTACCTTGAAGAAATACAACTTCTATTCTCCTTTTCTCTTCTAAGCTAACTGTTCACAAGCAAACGAAGACTCTAAGAACTCAAGCTGTTATCAAGTATCAATAAACTTCAATTTACAGCCTGTCATGCAGCCATTTGGTGGTTGCTCTTATGTGCACCAAGCTGACTTCGGAACGAACTTCTGTTTTGAACAATCCAATGAGTCACTTAACCTTCCTTTACCTTTTGAAAATAGAGATAAATTGTTCTGTGGCCCATTTCGTGGAGCTGATGTGACTGTCTGTGAGATTATGTCTGCAAAGCAATCTGAATCTCTCTCTCTCTCTCACAGACACACACACACACACACACACACACACACACAATGTGAAGTATTATCAAAGCAAGTTGCTGGAAATTCTGGTCCACAATCTAAAGAGGAAATTCATGACACTGGATTTTTCCTGTATGTTTACACAGATTGGATAAAAGAGAACATTATTCATTATCTGGAAAAAGGAGACAAACATGCTATGGTTGCCCAAAGATATTTGTATGCATTTCTCAGAGAAGTCTCCAATGACTTGACAATGATTTCTTAAACATTCACTTGTTCATTCGCTCAGTCGCGTCTGACTCTTTCGACCCCATGTATTGCAGCATACCAGGCTTCCCTGTCCTTCACTAACTCCTGGAGTTTGCTCAAACATTCACTGGACACAATCACCTCTTAAATATACACATTAAATTCTCAGAAACATAAGATATTGAATCTGGGAAAGCAACTCTCTCGTTTGTGTCCCAGCTTGGGATACTAATAGACATGTAACTGCTCAGATTATAAACCTAGATTCATTATTCATCACCTTCAATACATCCCCACATCCTCTCCACTCTTCAGTATCATCATCTTTCTATTCACTCTCTGTCCCTTTATACTCACCTCTTCTGCTTTACTCTAGGCAGCCACCATTCTCTTACCTTGGCTACTGTGAGTTTTTCATCTGATCTTCTTGCCTTCTGTCTTTCATTTCTCCATTTCTTACTCCACACACATCAGTTCATTTCAGTCGCTCAGTTATGTCAACTCTTTGTGACCCCATGGACTGTAGCACTCCAGGCTTCCCTGCCCATCACCAACTCCCAGAGCTTGCTCAAACTCAGGTCCATAGAGTCGGTGATGCCATGCAACCATCTCTTCCTCTGTAATCCTCTTCTTCTCCTCTTGCCTTCAATCTTTCCCAGCATCAGGGTCTTTTCCAAGTAGTCAGTTCTTCACATTAGGCAGCCAAAGTATTTGAGCTTCAGCTTCAGCATCAGTCCTTCCAATGAATATTCAGGACTGATTTCCTTTAGGATGGACTGGTTTGATGTCCAATGCATAGTCCCAGTTGATCTATCCTTTAATGTTTCCATTCAATCCTATACTCTTTCACTCTCTCAGGTAAAGACATTGCATCATGTATACTGAGTTGAATTCTACAAAAGCAAAATTTCTTTTCATAAATTTGGATTTTGCATGAAAGACAGAATAATGAAGTGTTGGGATCAATGTTTTCAGAAACAAGGTGCTTATATTCATATCCGAAATCTATCCCATTCTCTCGATAAAGCCTGAGTTTCAGTTCCTCCTTGCTAGTATAGAGATAATGCTGCTGCTGCTGCTAAGTCGCTTCAGTCGTGTCCGACTCTGTGCGACACCATCGACGGCAGCCCACCAGGCTCCCCCATCCCTGGGATTCTCCAGGCAAGAACACTGGAGTGGGTTGCCATTTCCTTCTCCAAAATGAAAAGTGAAAGTGAAGTCTCTCAGTCGTGTCCGACTCTTAGCGACCCCATGGACTGCAGGCCACCAGGCTCCTCAATCCATGGGATTTTCCAGGGAAGAGTTCTGGAGTGGGGTGCCATTGCCTTTATGACCTACTTTATATAGCTGGACTGGAGGAAGCACAAGCTGGAATCAAGATTGCTGGGAGAAATATCAATAACCTCAGATATGCAGATGACACTACCCTTATGGCACAAAGTGAAGAGGAACTAAAAAGCCTCTTGATGAAAGTGAAAGAGGAGAGAGAAAAAGTTGGCTTAAAGCTCAACATTCAGAAAACAAAGATCATGGCATCCGGTCCCATCACTTCATGGGAAATAGATGGGGAAACAGTGGAAACAGTGTCAGAATTTATTTTTCTGGGCTCCAAAATCACTGCAGATGGTGATTGCAGCCATGAAATTAAAAGACACTTACTCCTTGGAAAGAAAGTTATGACCAACCTAGATAGCATATTAAAAAGCAGAGACATTACTTTGCCAACAAAGGTCCATCTAGTCAAGGCTATGGTTTTTCCAGTGGTCATGTATGGATGTGAGAGTTGGACTGTGAAGAAAGCTGAGTGCCGAAGAATTGATGCTTTTGAACTGTGGTGTTGAAGTAGACTCTTGAGAGTCCCTTGGACTGCAAGGAGATCCAACCAGTCCATCCTAAAGGAGATCAATCCTGGGTGTTTTTGGAAGGAATGATGCTAAAGCTGAAACTCCAGTACTTTGGCCACCTCATGCGAAGAGTTGACTCATTGGAAAAGACTCTGATGCTGGGAGGGATTGGGGGCAGGAGGAGAAGGGGATGACAGAGGATGAGATGGCTGGATGGCATCACCCACTCATCGGAAGTGAGTCTGAGTGAACTCCAGGAGTTGGTGATGGACAGGGAGGCCTGGCGTGCTGCAATTCATGGGGTCGCAAAGAGTGGGACACAACTGAGTGACTGAACTGACTGACTGAATTGACTTTATAGAACAATAATTAGTACTGAGATAAATTAATTCACTGAACACTTATTAAGGAATCGATAGTGTTGTTTTTTATTATTATATTTTAGCCAAATTTCTCTTTATGAGCACTTTCCTACCACCACCCTAACCCTGCCGCCATTGTAACCAATCACTGCTCATTTTGTTCTTTTCTACATTCTGTAGACGATAGTCAATCCTTACATATGTTTGAAATGATTGACTATCTTCTGGGGTACTGAACCGTGAGGACATCTTGAATGTAGCCCTGGGTCATAGCTACCCCCAAATTTCTATTTCTGGCAACAAATTCTGTCAAGGAATAAGGACTTAACAAATAATGTATTGAAGAAAAAATATAAAACTATCGAGCCAAATTATCCCTGTTGCAAAATACTAGAGAGAGAGAAAACCAGGCTTTCATTTCTCCTGGGTAATGTGGGATCCCCAGGAGCTTCGTGGTGGGAATGAACATTTTTTTTCCTCATAAGTGTGAATGTTATTTTTCTTTACATTCTCAAGTAAGCTTTCTTTCGCAAGCAGTCTTTGTTGATTAAATTTTACTTTCAGAGCACTCCCTCTCCCACTTGCAGCTGACTTTTTCATTGACCCACAAACCTAAAATAGTTTGTTCAGCTAAGGGTGCCAGAGGTTTTGCAATAATCACAGTTTAGCATTCTCCAGAGAACAATTCTTTTAAAAATAGCTTAGGAATTTCTGTTTAGTCACTTACCTGTTTGGGGCCAGTACTGATTACGATTAACTTGTCTTTGCTGAATGTATTGATATCATAACTCCATAATTAAACTCCAGCACAAATTTGATAAAAATGGCAACATTAGTTGATCTCTACTGTTATGATTGTATTACAAAATACTAGAATACTGTGCTTTTAAGTAAATGAACTATTAAAAGCCCATTGATTTTTAGTTCCTAAGGTCAACATTTCTGCTATTTTTTTTAAAGGTAATTTGTCTATTGACTTTGCCTTATTGTGAATAGAATAAAAATGATGGATTTTAAGGGTCATCAAAAGATTTAATCAGAAGTGTGGCTTTAAGCATTCTGCAGAATATTGAATTGGACTTCTTGATACCTCCACATTTGTCCCCAGTACAAGAGTTAAAAGTATCATCAATATTAGCAGATGCAAACTATTATATATAGGATGAATAAACAACACAGTCTTATTGCATAGCACAGGAAACTATGATCAACATATAGTGATAAGCCATAATGGAAAAGATTATAAAACATAATATATATCTATTAATATATATCTGAATCACTTTGCTATACACCAAAACTTAGCACAGTATAAATCAACTATACTTCAATAAAATTTTTCAAGTATCATCAGATGTAAGTTGTGCTATTCTGAATAATAAAGGAAAGTATAATGAATAATAAAATATCCCAATTCGTGCCACCATATAAATACAAGGTAAAGGTACACACAAACCTTCTCTGAGGACTTCAAGGAGATTCCTGCTCCTTTATGTAAATTCTTGAGGTAGTTGACAAAGCATCGTGTATCCTAAGGCAAAAACCTTTCTTCCTGCAGCCCTCTAGCTTCTTGTTCAGTGAGTTGCTATCTAAAAGTTCAAAATATCTCTTAGTGTTTAAGGTTTAAAGTACTTGTTGCTCTGAATATCACCAAAATAGTATTTTTGAAGGGTTTTTTTTTTTTTTTTTTTAACTTTCCAACCCTTAAATACCAACCTGAGATACAAGGTCTAGATCAGAAGTATTTAAAGGTTTAGTGTCTGAATGTAGATTTAGAAAATACATTCTATAGATCAAAAGAATATTGGTTTACTACAACTAAGAATTTGAATATATGACAAGGATGCCAAATAAATTCTTAACTGGACAGTGCATAAGCCAATATTTTAAAACTATTTTTTAGATTATTATAGTATCCTTTGATTACATATTTGCCCATTTAAAGAGTGTCTATATGTTAGATCTTTGATATATGTGATCTGTCAGCTAGGAATGACTGTTCATAGGATCCTGTACATTTCTAAACAATTTCAAAACAATTTGGTAAGAAAAAGTTGAACAGATAATGCCTACCATTTACAACAACATTTTTCAGTTAACTTTTATTTCTGGCACATCCTTTTAAGTTCAAACATATAGGACTATTACATTCATTTCAATAACAATAACCTATCTTGACTGATAGGATTTTGGGGGCCATTTCAACATTATCTCTTTGTACAGTGTTGTATAAACTCTTGTCTACAAATATTTACCTATGTTTATTTTTATGTGGCTAAAATATTAGAGTACACATTTTCAGTTTTGCAGATGAAGTAGTTACATAGCTATTATTTAAGGAGGAAAACTGAAAACTATCAATATTATTACAACTAATAAAATAGCAAGAATCCAGTGAAACATATGTATGTGTGTGTCTATGTGTATGTAAATCAAGAACTCTTCCATAGGCCTTCAATAATCAGTAATTAAATGAAATTAGAAACCATTCTATTTGTAACATCAAGAAAAACTATCAGATAAAGGTACATTTGGAGACTTTTATCTCTTCATAGTGTAAGATTTTAGCTTCATTTCAAAAAGATACCACTTAAACATCACTTATTCAAGAGATTAAAAAAGTCTCAAAAGCAATACAGGAATATACCTTCAATACAGATACCTGATGCTTTAGATAACACTTGAAATAAATGATCTCTAATATTCTTTAGAGGGTTATAATTCTAGAATTCTATTTTCTACATTTCTGTGTGTGAATATGAGGGATCATGTTTTAAAGGATAGCTGAAGAGAATTATTACGGAAACAAAGAGGAAAATATCAATATAAGATCAAAATTGTCATAGAATATATTTTTCTGCTTGAGAGAATAATGAACAGGAGAAGTTAGACATAGTAACATGAAATACATTAGAATATCTTCTATAAGAATTTTTTAAATCAACAAATAAAGATGTTTTTAAATAAATACTTGGTGTTTCATAAACACTATTTTTTCTCAAAATGATAGCTTCCTAAGTTTATATAATTTATAAACAGAACAAAATTCAAATCCAAACCTTTTCATTGCGAATTTGTTTCTGCTCACAGTAAAACTATTCTCCATCATTTCTTAGAAGACTTTATTGTATTTTGCAATTAAGAATATATACTAGCATTACTATCAATTAATGTACATTCACATGGTAAGTAGCATGATGGGAGTGACATTAGCAAAACCCTAAAATAGGAGGCCCTGGATCCTCCTTCCCCCCAAAAAGCTCGAATACAAAAATTCATAGGCAAATCCCTTTGTGCGATATCTGGCAACTAGTTCAGAATCTTCTGCATCCCAGGCAAGCATTAAATCAGACACAGGCAAACCAGTATGAAAATCTGAGATATTTTCTCCTCAGAATTCTTACCCTCACAAGAACACAATATTATCGAGAGGAAAACTCCTACCTCCCAGTTTCTCCCTGGGGAGGGGAGGAGTTGGACCACCTGTTCAGTGCCCTAATTTTTCTGACACTTTTCAGAGTATTATCTTCAGTTAATGAATATGCAACATGTGTTATTGTTGTTCAGTCACTAAGATGTTACAGACTCTTTGGACTGTAACACACAAGACTCCGGTCATCAACTATCTCAAATTCATGTCCATTGAATCAATGATATTATCTTACCATATCACACATCATACATAGATGTTAAATACAGAATTAATGTTAAGGGGGCAGAGTAAGAATGCAGTTTTTGTACATGACTGAACTTAAGTTGTTACCAATTTAAAGAAGAATCTTATGATTTTAAGGTATTTTATATAAGGCCCATGGTAACCACAAAGAAAATATCTATAGATATTACATCAAGGAAAAGATAAATTAGTAAAATCATATCAAAACAAAAAAATCAACAAAGCACAAAGGAAGACAATAAGAAAGAAAACAGGGACAAAAGAACTATAAGAGAAACTGTAAGTATTAACAAAATGGCAGTGGTAAATCCTTTACTATAAATAATTACCTTAAATGTAGATGGATTACGCTTCCCAATCAAAACATAAGGTATCTGAACAGATAAAAAGGCTTATTCCAGATATTTGCTATTTACAAGGCACTCAAGATTTAAATATGAATACATGCATAGGTTGAATGTGAAGGTACAAAAAAGTATGGAAACCGGAACAAAGTAGGCGTGGTTACACTTAAATCAGATGAAAGAGACAAAGAAGGTAATTAGACAGTGATAAAAGAATCAATTCGCCAGAAAGACAGAATAATTATAACATATATATGCTATATATGCACTAAAGAGCAAAAAACTTAAATGTACAAAGCAAACATTTATAAAACTGAGGGGAAGGATAGACAACAGTACAACAAAGAAAAGTATATGGATGAGTACAGCTTTACTGCTAAATTGACACCATTCTGCTGGAAGTTTAAAGAAAAATTAATGCCAATTTTTCTCACTCTTGCAAAAAATTTAAAAAGGAGAACACTTTGAAGCTCATTTTATGATATACTGAAGCCAGACAAGAAAGCTAACCAATATCCCTCATGAATATAGATGTCAAAATTTTCAACAAAATACTGGCAAGTCAAAGTCATTAGCATGTTTAAAAAACTGCACATCACTACCAAGTGAGTTTATCCCAAGGATGCAAGGATGATTCAACATATAAAAATCAATTTATGTGATACACCATATTTATAGAATAAGGGATAAAGTCACATGATCCTCTCAATTATGTAGTTAAAGTATTTTACAAAATCCAATATCTTTCACAGCCAAACTTTCAACAAATAAGTATAAAAGGAATTAACCTCAACATCGTAAAAGTTGAATATGAAAAGCCTAGAACTAACATCATTCTCTACGGGCTTCCCTGGTGGTGCAGAGGTTAAAGCGTCTGGCTGCAAAGTGAGAGACGTGGGTTCGATCCCTGGGTCAGGAAGATCCCCTGGGGAAGGAAATGGCAACTTACTCCAGTATTCTTGCCTGGAGAATCCCATGGACGGAGGAGCTTGGTGGGCTACAGTCCACAGGTAGCAAAGAGTCAGACACGACTGAGCGACTTCACTTTCACTTTCAATATCCTTCTAAGTGATAAAAACTGTTCTTTTTTTTTTTTTTCTGCATGATCAGGAGCAAGATAAGGATATTCATTCTCATCACTTCTAGTCATGTCAGTACTGAAAATCCTAGTTGGAACAATTAGACAAGTAAAGGAAGCAAAAAGCTTTCAAATTTGAAAAGAAGTAAAATAGTTTCTGTTTGCAGATGACCTAATTGTATATACAGAAAACTCTAGAGATGCCACTTAGGAAAACTGTTAAAATAATAAATTGAGTAAAGTTGCAGGATATATAATCAACATACAAAATCAATTGCTTTAGCAACATACAATCCAAAAAAGAAATTCAGGATGCAATCCCATATACAACAGTATTATTGTTCATTTGGTGTTTAGTTGCTAAGTCATAGCTGACCCTTTTGCAACTCCATGGACTGTAACCCACAGGCTCCTCTGTCCATCAGATTTCCCAGACAAGAATACTGAAGTGGGTTGCCATTTCTTTCTCCTGGGTATTTTCCAGCCCCAAGTATGCAACTCATGTCTTCTGCAGGTAGATTCTTCACCACTGGAGCCACCTGGGAAGCCCTTACAATGGTATTAAAAATAACAAAATACTTAGAAATAAATTTAATCAAGAGCATATGAAACATATACTGAAAACTACAAAACAATGATGAAACAAATCAAATAATATACAAACAAATGAAAATATTATCTTATATTCACAGATTAGAAAATATACTATTATCAAAATGTCCATACCTCTCAAAGTAACCTACAGATTCAGTACAATTTTTATCATAATTCCATAACATATTTTACAGAAATTTAAAACATAATTCTAAAATTCATATGGAACCACAATAGATGTTGAATGGCCGAATCAATCTTGAAATAGAGGAACCAAGATGGAGGGTTCATACTTTCTGATTTTAAAATATATTATAAATTCTACAGCAGTTGAAATAATATGGTACTGGCATTAAGTCAGACATATAGACAAATGGAACACCCAGAACTAAATTCACACATATGTAGTCCAACTGATCTTTGATAACGGTGCCAAGAATAACAATGGGGAAAGAATAGTCTTCAACAAATGTTATTGGTAAAACTGGATATCTACATTTAAAAAAAATGAAATTGGACCTTGATTTTACATCATACATAAAAAGCAACTCAAAATGGGTTAAAGACTTACAATAAGTCCTGAGATTATTAAACTCTTAGGAAAAAAAGAAGAAGAAGAAAGATTTCATGACCTTAATCTTGGTAAGGATTTCACAGATATGACACCAAGCACAGATGTCCAGAGCACAAATAGACAAGCAACACTACATCCATCTAAAAATCTTCAGCATTTAAAAGGAAACAAACAGTAGTGTGAGAGCCAACATATAGAACGCAGGAAATATTTGTAAATCAGGTACTTGATAATGGGTTAATATCCAAAGTTCATAAGAAACTCCCACAGCTCAGTAACAAAAAGGTAATTACCTAATTAAGAAATGGGTTAGGACTTGAATAGAAATTTTTCAAAGAAGACATACAGCCAACGGATTTATTAAAAGATATCACTAATCATCAGGGAAATGTAAGTCAAAACCACAACGAAGTATCACCTCACATATATCTGGATAGTTATTAACAACAATCACAACAACAAAAAAAGAGAGATGTTGGTGAGGATATGAAAAAATTGGTACCTTTGGTCATTCGGTGTGAGAGCAAAATGGTAGAGACACTGGAAAACAATATGGAGGTCCCTCAAAAAAATTAAGAAAAAAAAATACTATGTGATTCTGCAATGATTCACGATCTTAAATGTATTACCTATACTCTTCAACTCCAACTAGAAACATGCCACCTTCAAGTAATTTAGTTCTTTCTTTCTTGCTATTTTTTCCATATTTCTAAATAATATTTACACCATCAAGTATCTGACACTGTACACTGACTTCGAAGAATATTGAATGAGAATTTAGTTATCTCATATACCTTTCTTAATGTCTATTATAACCCTCTTAAACTTTTCTTCCTCTGTTTTTTCAATACAATAATTTTATATTTTTTGTCAAATTGTTATTTCATATTTCCATTACTGTAACCAGGTAAATGTTTTCATAATTGAGCCACATACAGAACTCTGATTATATTTTCTTTTTGTTCAATTTTTGTATTACATGAAGCTATTTATTGTCTTTTTAGTTTCTTAACACTTATTTTGATTTTAAAAAATACACCTGTGTCTAATACATCTGAAAATATACTGATGTATGGTGACTTCTTAAAACAAAAGAAGATTGTGGACCTCACTTTACAATTTATAAAGCGTTGTGTGAATGTTATCCAATTTGTGGCTCAAAATGAGCACATTCATCATGAAGAACAGATCTGCTTTACAGATAAAGAGGCTAAAGGGTAGACAGAGTAAAATAAATTGTCCAAGGTCTGTAATTTTCAAGTGACCGAAACATTTCTGACACTGGAGCTCCCGAGGCTAAACCTTTTTTCATATCCACTGTAACACATCTGATTTTCAACATAGGATTTTCCCCTCTTCTGGCAAATTTCCTCATTAGCTACAAGTGTCAGCCCTGGACTCCAAGGCTTTTCACATCTGCACTTAATACATGGGAGAATTCATATTATGCACCAAATAATTCTCTGTGTGTGATTCTATTGCCAACATAAGAGGGTCAGTGAATATCCTTCCTCTGATGCTTGAGCACACCTTCCACCCCGGAAATTGCCATGGACAATTTGATTGGAATGAGATGCTGGACTGTAACGATTCTTGCTATATAAAATTACTTCCCTGGGAATAGAAAGATTTTTCATGAAAACAAGGGCTCAGTGACTTTATACTGTTCTATCAAGTACTCAGAAAGCTGATTACAATTGGACTTGAATGAATAATAGTAATTAGAGCAGTTCCCGATAAGTATGGAGTCATTTTCTTCTTCAGAATTTGAATATATGAGCTTGGCAGGAAGGGCAAATTTTACTTCTGTTAACTGAGAAAAACCATTTTGCCAGAATTGGCTTGTTCAGCTTGTCACCACAGGAGTTTCTCCACTCCTGACTGTTTAGATTTTTTTCACCTTTTAGCATCTAGTGCTTATTCTTAATTCAGTTTATAGATTTTGCAAAACACAAGCAATATAGACTATGAAAGCTAATAGATTAAACTCTATTACACTGTGGTAGTCAATCTTAATAACTCCAAACCATCAATTTTATAAATTTCAAGGTAGTATACTTTCTCTGAATTTAAAAAAAGAATTACCCTTTCCAAACTTTTGGAATTAAAGATATTTGAAAATTTATTAAGTAACCATCCCCTAACCTCAAACTCTCCAATCTCTAAAGTATAACAGATATACAAAATTATCTACCTGTGTGTTTGTGTGTACATAAATATATGCTGCTGCTGCTGCTAAGTCGCTTCAGTCGTGTTCAACTCTGTGCAACCCCATAGACGGCAGCCCACCAGGCTCCCACGTCCCTGGATTCTCCAGGCAAGGACACTGAAGTGGGTTGCCATTTCCTTCTCCAATGCATGAAAGTGAAAATTGAAAGTGAAGTCCCTCAGTCGTGTCTGACTCTTCATGACCCCATGGACTGCAGCCCACAAGTCTCCTCCGCCCATGGGATTCTCCAGGCAAGAGTACCGGAGTGGGGTGCAGTTGCCTTCTCCAACATATATGTGTGTGGGTGTGGGTGTGTGTGTGTGTGTGTGTACAATAGTAGAAACATTATAAATTGAGAGGGGAAGAAAGTCTTTTATATACCAAGCCCCATCTTAGAAGCTCAGTTTTCATGGCCTTGAGAATTGTTCATCATTGCATCTATCATAGAGAAAATATAGGTTCAGAAAAGTCAAACAATTTGATCAAATGAATGTAAGTAATAAAAAATTTATCCAGATCTCAGCTTCTAGTCCATCTGCAAAAATCCTTCCTATTTCTATTATACCTTTCCAATACTTTTAATTCTTATCACATATATTTTCACATATAAACTTAATATAAATTAATTTAGAACAGCTAACATTACATATCTATTTGTGTTCTCAGAGGGTAAAACATTTATTAACTGTTAGGAAAAAAACAATGATATCCCTCAACAACATTAATCTATGAAATTGGGTATGTATACGAACTATGGAACATGCGTCAGTATTATATCAATTTTCTGAGATTGTGAAACCTGTGGTATAAGGCATAAAAGAAACTAAAAGCAAAATGATTATGATTCTGTGGCAAGATTTCCGATAATTATTCCAGATTATTTCATTTCAATCATAGAGCTTCTGCCTATAATGTCCCGGTGCTCTTGTGCACATGTTGAGGGGATGTTTACACTACAGAGTGAAAACTTAACTGTACATTTATGAGGTCTTTTTGGCTAAAAACTGCTTAAAGAAAATGTGTAGATTTCTTGACTGCATCTTTAGCCTTTTCCATCTTTCCAAATTGCTGTTCTTTTTAAATCCAACTAGGGGGAAAATGTGGGAGGAAGAACTTCAGGCCTCAGGGAAACTGAGAACTCAATAACTCAGCCCATGAAGGGTAATGATAAGCTCGTTTTTCATACACAGGAGATTTCTTCATATAAATCCCAGTAATTGCATCTTGGGGCTTTCTGATTATGCTAACACTAGTAATTAGTGCTATTACAGCAGCCCATGAGGAAATTTGGGACTTGTAAAAGCCTATTGATGATCCTAAGACTCTATTGCTAAACACCCTTCTACTCAAATGAATTGGTTTGATTCCAAACATGGCTGTGATAACAACAATGAAAATAATAACAGCTATAGAGTATTATGTGCCTACTATGTACTTTATGTGTATTGTCATTCATCCTAAACACAAGCCTGTGTGGCTTAACTCCCAGGAGGCCAACATCCATCTTTTCCTATTTCACTTTTGATTAATAGCCTTTCTGTCTTTCTTCCTTTAACCTTTACCTTAACAATTAGCCCACAAGTTGATAGGAGGACCATTAGACTTAGCTAATTAAATAGAGTAGTATTCTAATTGCAACTAAAATTATTACTCATTAATCAAAAACACTTGCTGCAGAGCACACTGACATTCTACAATTAAACCATTTGAGAGCAAAATGTTGGATAAAATTTTTAAACCGGTGGTAAGTTGCACTCCATGTCCTGGTATGGCTGTGGCTAAAATTCAGAGTTCCCGTCCAGACAAGATGTTAGAAATTTTTCTCTCCTTATTCCTTCTCACAAAATATAACTATAAATCGGGTAAATAAAACAATAAGACAACAAAAGGCAGTTCTGAGAGGCAAAAAAGAGTAATGTAAATTTATTGGATATTCCAGAATAGAGAAGCAACACAGAAACGTGGCAATTTACAACCCCCAATCTTAAAGAAACAGATGATTCAGAGCCACTGTTTTCTGATCTCAAAACTAGCATTAAAAGACCATCCAGGTATTCAGTCCTCCATGGGATTGAATGAAATACCAAGCTGAATCAAATTTCCAAATTTGGTGAAAGGCATAAAATCACAAATAAAAAAAACAAAAACAAAAACAAAAACTAGGCAACCACATATAGGATGGTGGTGGTGGGTGGTTTAGTTGCTAAGTTGTGTCCGGCTCTTGTGACCCCATGGACTGTAACCTGCCATACAGGATAAACCCCTACAAATCTATGTCAAGCCACTTTATAAATAAGCTTCTAACAACTAAAGACAAAGATAAAACTATCTTCAAACATGTCTTTTGTGTGTTCTCTATTCTGTTCCATTAATATACATGGTTTTTTCTTCTGAAAATACTTCAGTCTTGATTACTATAGCTTTCAAATAAGTCTTGAAAATGTAAAATGGCTCTTTTATCTTATTCTTCTTAAAAACATTTTTTTTTAGCTACTCTAGGGATTTTGTCTTTCTCTTGGAATTACACACATGATATATGACTTTGACAAGGGTGCAAAAGCAATTCAATTCAAGGATGTTTTTTCATCAAATGCTGCTGGAGCATTTGGGTATCTTTTTAGTAAAAGGAAACCTTGACTTAATAACCATAAAATAATTGACTGAAAAGTAAATTATGACTACTAAATATTTTAGAAAAAAGTTATAGATCTTTTGGACTTGTGATAAAGCCAAAAGCTCTTAGATTTAGCCCCAAAAGTGTAATTCATATATGAAAGATTGACGATTTATAACTCATCAAACTGAACATATTTGTCCTGAGAAGGCTCATGTGATGATTATGAAAAGACAAGGTACCAACTAGAAGGAGATATTTGAAACTGCCTTTTCAACAAAGAACTAGTATCTAGAATGTATAAAGCACTCTCAAAACTCAACAATCTGATTGAAATGGATAAGAAAATATTTGAGCAGATATTTCATCAAAGAAGTTACATAAGTGACAAATGAACACACAAAAATTTGTTCATCATAATTAACCACTTAGCCATTGGGAAAATGAAAATGAAAACAAGGAAATAGCACTACAATCCTATAAGAGGGGCTAAAATGTAAAATGACACCAACAAATGCTAGTGAGAATATTCATTATTCATACATCACTAGTGGAAATGTAAAGTTGTAGCACAGAGTCAGACACGACTGAAGCGACTTAGCAGCAGCAGCAGCAGAATCTTGTTGGAAAACAGTTTGGCAGGTTTTGCTTTTATGTGTGTGTTTCAACTAAATATGCAATTACCAGGCTTCCCAAGTGGCGCTAGTGGTAAAGAACCTGGCTGCCAGTGCAGGAATTGTAAAGGACACAGGTTAGATCCTTGGGTTCAGAAGATTCCCTGGAGAAGGGCATGACAACCCACTCCAGTAGGCTTTCCTGGAGAATCCCATGGACAGAGGATCCTGGCAAACTGCAGTCCATAGGATCACACAGAGTCAGACATGACTGAAGTGACTTAGCATGCAGGCACATGCAATTACCGCATAATCCAGAAATCAAACTCTTAGACATTTTCCAAGGAACTAAAAACATATGCCCATGCAACTGGAAATAGAACTGCCATATAACCCCGCAGTCCCACTGCTGGGCATACACACTGAGGAAACCAGAATTGAAAGAGACACGTGTACCCCAGTGTTCATTGCAGCACTGTTTATAATAGCCAGGACATGGAAGCAACCTAGATGTCCATCAGCAGATGAGTGGATAAGAAAGCGGTGGTACATATACACAATGGAGTATTACTCAGCCATTAAAAAGAATACATTTGAATCAGTTCTAATGAGGTGGATTAAACTGGAGCCGATTATACAGAGTGAAGTAAGCCAGAAAGAAAAACACCAATACAATGTAATAATGCAAAAATATGGAATTTAGAAAGATGGTAACGATAACCCTGTATGTGAGACAGCAAAAGAGACGCAGATGTATAGAACAGTCTTTTGGACTCTGTGGGAGAGGGCGAGGGTGGGATGATTTGGGAGAATGGCATTGAAACGTATATTATCATATGTGAAACGAATTGCCAGTCCAGGTTCGATGCATGATACAGAGTGCTCGGGGCTGGTGCACTGGGATGACCCAGCGGGATGGAATGGGGAGGGAGGTGGGAGGTGAGTTCAGGATGGGGAACACATGTACACCCATTGGGGATTCATGTCAATGTATGGCAAAACCAATGCAATATTGTAAAGTAATTAGCCTCCAATTAAAATAAATAAATTTATATTAAAAAATGTTTTAAAGGAATGTTCATAGTATTTTTGTTTGTGATAGTACTAAATATTAATAAAAACAACTCAGATGTTCCTCAATATGGTTAAATGGTTAAAACAAGTGGGGGAATACTCTTGCCATGGAATACTATTCAGCAAAAAAAAAGAGGGGGGGGCAGAATAATCCTAGATTGCTAGAATAGATTGTAAATAGGTATATAGATATGAATTCCTCTGATAACGAGGTCTCAGGAAGGAATGAGGAACATGGTAGAGAAAACATAATCTTAGAGAATGGCTAAACAGTCATGAAGCAGATGTCAATATGAATATGTTCACTAGGGGTGTTGCTGGTGCTTCTCAGAGGGAAAGAAGAAACATGTTATTAAAAACTCGAGAAAAGGGATCAAGTATCCAGTGAGAGAAAGCTTACCGTAACTGGTTCCTACAGTCACGTGGAAAACAGAACTCATAAATGAAGACCTTGTATATTTAGCTGAGATTTCCAAGCCAAGTTTTTAAGATATCACTTGGTTTCACCTTTCTGTTTATAACAAAAGGCAAAAGGAAAGTGATAGATTGAGGAGAAAACAGCTAAGCAGATGAACCTAGAACCTGTTATACAGAATGGAGTCAAAAAGAGAAAGATGAATATTGTATTCCAACACATACATATGGAATCTAGAAGAATGGTACTGAAGAACTTATTTACAGGGCAGGAAGGGAGACAGACATAGAGAACAGAATTATGGACATGGCGAGAGGGAAGGAGAGGGTGAGATGTATGGAAAGAGTAACATGGAAACTTACATTACCATCTGCAAAATAGATAGCCAACAGGAATTTGCTGCATGGCTCAGGAAACTCAAGCAGGGGCTCTGTATCAACCTAGAGGGGTGGGGTGGGGAGAG
This sequence comes from Budorcas taxicolor, assembly GCF_023091745.1. Taxonomy (NCBI): domain Eukaryota; kingdom Metazoa; phylum Chordata; class Mammalia; order Artiodactyla; family Bovidae; genus Budorcas; species Budorcas taxicolor. Next base: position 22,070,401 of record NC_068934.1, read on the forward strand.
AGATGGGAGGGCAGTTCAAGAGGGAGGAGATATACGTGTACCTATGGCTGATTCATGTTGAGGTTTGACAGAAAACAGCAAAATTCTGTAAAGCAATTACACTTTTTAATAAAAAATGAAAAGAAAAAAAGAAGAACAAGAACTTGCAGGTTTGGAAAATTCTCAGCCTGCTCAGTTGCAAAAGATGATAAAATTAAGAAATATACTGCTTTAGGGAAGAAAAAAGAACCCAAGGGTATGGCTGGATAATTTTGATAATACTCCAGAAAGACAAAATATTAAGAGTATTTATTCATATAAAGAGTTTTTTTTATAATGATTAGCATGTAACTCATAGATCTCCTCAGCTCCGTTAGTTGAAGCCCCAAATTGGGGAAGGGTTCACTAGGGAACACGTATATAGAACCCTCTTTTCTAATAGTTAGTAGACCCTCAAGTTTCTTGAGAATTTTTATATCTGCAGAAACAGTCAGCTGGACTGAAGGGTGTGGAAAGAAGATGAAATAAAAGAAGGCTAATAGACTCTCAAAATTTGACAAACAAGAAACATGCCAATAAAACTATCCACCTGCAACGTCATGCTACCATTCATAAAAGGAAGGATGACTCAGAGGATGGAAGATGAAAGAAGATTAGTCCAAGACACTGAACGCCAAGAGAGATTTTCTTTCCTTTTCTTTTCTTTTTTGGTCTTGATTATTCAAGTTGGACAACTACAATCACAGTATTTTTAGAGCGCGAGGTGAGAAGGAATATGAATACAAAAGAAATAAATGGGACAACAGAAGAAATGTTGGACAAATATTTTATTGTTGGCTTAGAAAATGGAAGGGGACCATCTAAAGCATTCAGAAAAAAAATAAAAAAAAAAATGTAGCCCTGCTGGCAGCTTAATCTCAGCCCTGTGAGTCTCTCTTACAGGGACTGCTTACCTCCAGATCTAAGGTAAGAATGTGTATTATTTAAGCCTCTAAATATGTGACAATTTATTTATTACAATGACAATAGGAAACTATTGGAAGCATAGAGAGTGTTTAATATGCACAAACATATCCAGTTAAAAGCAGAACTAATCCTAAATCTAAGGTTTTCCACTTCAATCAATTTCTCTATTTTGTTGGTACAGATTCTTTTATTCATATTTTTCTTACCATTAAAATATTTTAAAGGAGATACTGAATTGGATTGAAACTCTCTTTAGTAGCATGATAATATCAATTATCGCAGTAGTTTTTTAAGGAAAATTGAAGAATCTTAAGGTTTTTGAGGAACCTTCTTTGCAGTCTATCAAATTTGGTGTTTGAAGTGATCATGAATGAGGAAAAAATGCCACCTTGTATTCCCTTACTACACAGTTCTCCATCTTCTACTGACTATAAGAACTGCTCTACATTTACATGTTTCATTTGTTTGCACTTACAAGCTAAGATTTTAAACAGATATTAAGTCATAGATATCCCACTCCAGTAACTCTTGCCTGAATCCCAGGGACGGAGGAGCCTGGTGGGCTGCCATCTATGGGGTCGCACAGAGTCGGACACAACTGAAGCAACTTAGCAGCAGCAGAAAGTCATAGATATAAGGATAAAAGTTGAAAAAATATGGAATCATTGAGCTAAGTCCAGTTCTATGTCTCCTTTCTACATTGCTATGAGTTGTCTGCTGTCACTTGTTTTCAGATGCCTGTCTCCAATAGACCTCTTCTAGCCACATTCATTCTAGCTTCAATTTTTGAACTGCTATAGACCAGGACATTACATAACCATACACACTGCCTAAGATTAAAGTTCAGGTGAGAGCCTACCCCCCATAGGTCACACATTTAGAAGCTTTTACATGAATTTTCACACATATGTTAAATAAATTCATTTATAATTTTGTAATTATTTAATGTGTCTGTTCTGTTGGAGCAGGAAAATTGTCTGTCTTATTTGGTATTTTAGACCCTGTGCCTGGCACAGGAAGAATAAACATTTCTCTTTAGCTGGAATCCCAGAAGAGCGATATTGCTAAAGTAGCAATTATTAGATGTGTTCTTTATATTAACTCGACTTAGCATGAGCTTCTGCATGTATCAATATACCTGATGCTTATACTCTCTAGGTACAGTGTAATTTTTCACAAGCTATGTTCTTATTCAAATTAGGTTGTTATTGCTCATATTTTTAGATTGTTTCTTTGAAGCTTGTTTTTGGAATTCAAGCACATCCTTAAGACTTTCTTCAACTATGGCCTATGTTTGTTATTTTGGTGTGATGTGATATTAGGATTGGGTAAATAAGATGGGCAATGCATTAAAAATGAATGTAAAATACAGTGAGGAAAATTATTTTCCTTTTTTTTTAAAAATAACTTGGTGTTAAACTAATCTCAGAGAGTCCTACAACATGAAATGACTCTATTCTAAATAGACTGCTTGGATAAAGGCAACACTCGTGTCGTTATTGTTAACTACATAATCTTGATTTAGTTCCAGTCCAGTCGCTCAATCGTGTCCAACTCTTTGCAACCCCATGAACCGCAGCACACCAGGCCTTCCGGTCCATCACCAACTCCCGGAGTCCACCCAAACCCATGTTCGTTGAGTCAGTGATGCCATCCAACCATCTCATCCTCTGTTGTCCCCTTCTCCTCCTGCCCTCAATCTTTCCCAGTGTCAGGGTCTTTTCAAATGAGTCAGCTCTTCGCATCAGGTGGCCAAAGTATTGGAGTTTCAGCTTCAACATCAGTCCCTCCAATGAATACCCAGGACTTATCTCCTTTAGGATGGACTGGTTGGATGTCCTTGCAGTCCAAGGGACTCTCAAAGTCTTCTCCAACACCACAGTTCAAAAGCATCAATTCTTCTGCACTCAGCTTTCTTTATAGTCCAACTCTCACATCCATACATGACCACTGGAAAAACCATAGCTTTGACTAGACGGACCTTTGTTGACAAAGTAATGTCTCTGCTTTTTAATATGCTGCCCAGGTTGGTCATAACATTCCTTCCAAGGAATAAGCATCTTTTAATTTCATGGCTGCAGTCACCATCTGCAGTGATTTTGGACCCCCCCCCCCCCCCCCCCCGCAAAATAAAGTCTGTCACTGTTTATACTGTTTCCCCATCTATATGCCATGAAGTGATGGGACCAGATGCCATGATCTTCGTTTTCTGAATGTTGAGCTTTAAGCCAACTTTTTCACTCTCCTCTTTCACCTTCATCAAGAGGCTCTTTAGTTCCTCTTCACTTTCTGCCATAAGCGTGGTGTCATCTGCATATCTGAGGTTATTGATATTTCTCCTGGCAATCTTGATTCCAGCTTGTGCTTTCTTCAGCCCAGATTAAGAGGTTTCCACACATGATCTGAATTTGTGTGATCTCCATAGATTTAGAATCCCTAACGGCCAATGTTGAATATTTTAGATTTCCTTCTTTCCAAATTCAGGAAAATTCTTCAGCAACACACTAAACATATAGCCACATAAGATTTGAAAATTTCTTTGACAAGATAATATAGTTTGGGGAAGGCTGAATTACTTATACATATTAAACATATACTACCAATTTAGTGATAGCAAGATAATGAATAATATGTTAAGTTATACAACTTGGTATTTCATTATGCTTTCTGTAAACACTGTAAAAATCTCATTTTTATGTGAAACTTCCTTGAGGTGCTCTAGGAAGGCTTTGAATAGAACATCAGATAAAGCAGTCTCTAGGTCCAGTCTGTTTCTTCTCTGGATCAAGGGTTTGTTTTTTTGTGATTCACACTGAACAGATATATATATATATATATATATATATATATATATATATATAAATATATATATATATATATATACATGATTGCAAATGAAAGTTAACTCTACAACACAGAGAGAAAATGGACATTGTGTGAGAAGGATGAGAAGTGCCTGCTTGTAGTGTCTGCCTCTCCTATCATTTTGAACTTTCAACATTAGGTAAAGTTACTGTCTCTAAAATCTGACAATTAATTGGGACATTGGGGTTGCTATGTATACACTGCTATGTGTGGAACAGACAATAATGAGAGCCTGTAGAAAAGTGCAGGGAACTCTACTTGATGCTGGTGACCTAGATGTGAGGGCGATCCAGAAGGGATAGGATATGTGTAGACATATGGTTGATTGACTTTGCTGTGTAGTAGAAACTAGCATGATGTTTTGAAGACAAATTAAAAAAAATGTAACTCAACTCAAATATTTTTATGATGCCTGTTCTGTGCCAGGCACTGTGCTAATCCAGCAGATTTCTTAGGAGAAACTTAACATACACATCCTATAATAGAGACTGTTGCTCTCCATCATCCTAGACCTCCCTCTACCATTTTGTCTAGAGTTCTTTCTTTCAAAACCAACATATATAAAAGAATATTCACCACCTGGTTTCAGTAAGATGTTCTAAAACAGTCATGTCTAGGCTATGGTAATAGCAGAACAGATTCTACCTGAAAAAGATAGTGAGGATTTACTGAAAAGAAGCTCAAGATAACTTTTCAGAGTAAAGGAAGTATTCTATAACTAAAAATGTTTAAGGAAGTGTGTATCATAGGTATATGGATTTGTCAAGACTCTTTAAACTGTAACTTCAAAATTCAAGGATTTCTCTGTAGGTAAATTATACCTCATAAATACAGGGGCTCTGTGACAGGCTGAAGGCTGGGGTGGGTGGGAGTTGGGAGGGAGGTCCAGGAAGGAGGGGACATGGATGTACCTATGGCTGATTCTTGCTGATGTATGACAGAAAACCACAAAATTGTGTAAAGCAATTATCCTTCAATAATTTTTTAATCGAAAAAAGCTATACCTCATAAATGTATTTTTTTAAAGGAAGAAATATGAGTTCAAACCAAAATGTATAATTGAGACAGAAAGAAAGTTATTTTGACTAGAGAATTAGAGAAAATCTTCATAATAAAAGTAAATTTTTAATTGTTCACTAAAGGGAAAGATTTAGACAGATATTGATAATAGAGGACATAGTAAGAAGAAAATATGACTTGTACAAAGTACAGATGATCCTCAGGGAAAAGGGAGTCTGTTTTTGATAGGTAATAGTGTTGCTATTTGAGTACAGAAATGACTTGGAAATATTTCACTGAATACTCTAAATGCTAGGTTAATCAGTATGAAAAACTGTGCCATATTTACACTTAGCCTTCACCAGAGAATCTGTTGTCATGCATTAGAACATCTAGCATATTAAGTTAATAATTAATCAGAGAAATTTGAAAGAAAGAAGCAAATAAGTCACAAATTCATATTAATGGAAGTGAGTGTGTATAAAGCGACTAGAGCAGCAGCAAATATGCACATAGTGGGTGGATACTCTGTGCTAGATCCTGTTCAAAGCACTTTTCATTTATTTAATAGTTTAAGCAAATCAATCATCCTAGGCTTCTATCATAATCTCCATCTGAAAGGGGAGGAAATTAAAGTACAGAGAGATTAAGTAACCTGTTCAAAGTCACACATTAGGAAGTAGTCAACCAGATTTTCATTCAAGGCAGCTTGAGCATAAGTGTTCATGGTCTGAACCAAGACATTTTGACATCATTCCAAGAAGAGGCACAAACCAATCCCTTAAAGATGAGTGACCCATGGAAGGGGAAATTAGGATAAATTTTGAATGAGGGCTCCACTGAAATCCCTGCATATAAATAAGGATACTTGGGTTCCTTCCAGAAGTGTTCTATTCTGAACCTTTGGGTGTTGGCACACACTGCAAAGAGGGCATGTATTCAGTCTGAAAAGTGGTCTGTTGGGGAAAATCAGGAAACAACTCACTATAAGATATGCCCTTTTTTGAGTGCTTGAAAGAGGGTGAGAACTCACACATTGGAGTTTTTTTAGCGTTGTGGCCCTATGCCCACCTCTTCCAGCCCTAAAAGAGAAATGAAATAGATAGAGTGCTGGGTGAGGAGCACGGCAGTGTGTCATTACAAAGAACTTAAATTTGTGCAATCATCCCTTGGTGTCCCCAGGGAACTGGTTCCAAGAACATCCCCTCAACCCCCATGGATGGTCAAATCTTTTATAAAAAAGGATATAGTCGAGTTAGCCCTAAGTATCCATGGGATTCTGCATCCACGTATTTAGGCAACCTGGATTCAAATTCTTCCAGAGTCCATAGACATGAAGGGCTAGCTGCACTGTGTTAGCACTATGCTTTGTGCAGTTTTAGAAAGGTGGATGGAAACCTTTAAGTGCGGTCTCTATTGATGAGCCTTTCAAAGTTCCCCTTCAGTTTATCTCAAGGTCTCTGCTTTGAAATAGTGGGTAAGATACTGACTGCTTTTGAGTGAATCCTTGAGGGTTCTGACAGTGACGCATTTTTGTTTAAATCATCCAATCACATTTTTATATTTATTTTTATCACATATTTATATTTTTATGCTTAGTGAAGGAGAGAAAGTCAGGCAACATTCTCAGAAGTATTACATCCTCATAGAAATAGATGAATGTCATTCTGTATGGATTCTAATGGAGTAACTTCAACATCCCTCTGAAAATCTATGCCACATAGAATGTAGCAAACTTAATATTAACATTTGAAATCTCTCCCTGAAGTAGAAGTCATAATTACCATGAAGAGGGAAAATTTCTAATAAATTTAGAGGGACACTTGATATTATTAGTAGAAAGCTAAAGAATGTATCTCGCCTCTATGAATGTCACATTAATGACCACAGAAATGGAATTCTGTAATTATCAATTCTATAATATGGTATTATGAAAGTAAACTGTAAACTGAAGTAACCTGGGAGATATGTTTGACTGACACCTAGAAAGAGGCTTTCCTGAACAACCTCCAGAAGCCGTGCTATAGAGAATCCTGAGCTATTGAACTTTCTTAACTTCAACAGGTTTCAAGCATCCAGATCACTTCCATACCTTCTCATGTTATGCCTAGCCATAAACATGCTAGTCTCTTTTCACAAGTTAATGACTCTAAACTGTTTTCAGACTCCTCTTTATATTAAGTCGTATTTCCCAAATATCAAGGATAGTTGAACTTGGGTTCAAAATTAATCTCTAGAGGTGCTTAGAGAGAAGTCAGCAAAGGCAAATCGATTGTATTGCTTATTACCTCTGTATCTGAAGCAAATCAAGAGACTCTATTGAATTTGCTTCCTCATCACCAAATGTATCATATCTTCCTTGAAAGAGAAAGTGTTAGTTGCTTAGTTGTTTCTGAACCTGGCAACCCCATGGACTGTAGCCTTCCAGCCTCTTCTATCCATGGAATTCTCTAGGCAAGAATACTGGAGTGGGTTGACATTTCCTTCTCCAGGGGGTCTTCCCTACCAAGGAATTGAACCTGGGTCTCCTGCACTCTAGACAGATTCTTTACCATCTGACCCACCAAGGATCTTCCTTGTAAGACTTTTATTATAATGTATTTTCAGCACTGAATATGTACTAGATACAATTCCAGGTACTGGGTATATGGTGGTAAATAAGATAAAAATTTCTGCCCTTTTGAAATGTACATTTTCCTCATGGAAAGGAAAGAAAATAAACAATTAATAAAAATCAGATAATATAGTGAAAAGCAAATCAGGAAAGAGAATGGCCCAGGGGTGATCCAAAAGGGTCCTCTGAATAAATAATATATGAGAAGAATTCTTAATTCAATGAGTATCAAATGTTATTACAGATGCAAAATATTTGAAAACTACAAACATTTTATATGCACAGACAATAAGACTATATCCTTCTATTTGGCTGGGAAATGTTTACTTGAATTTCAACATTGATCTCAATCAACTAGGATAGATTGGTGGAACACTAGAAATGATCCCAAATTATAGCCCCAGAAATTACTAGGGCCAGACTAAAAGTCCCATCCAGGGATTGTTGGAAAGTGCCTTTCTCTAGATACAAGGAATTTCAGAGACTGCAAATTAAAACACATTTTCTCTGACAGTGACGGTGGGTGCCCCAGACCCTGAGCAATGTGTGGCTGACATCCTCAGAAGTGACAGAAGCTGAAAAAAACAATGTGTTCAGTAACATAAATGCCATAAACAAGCTCAAGCCTATTCTAAGGCAAATAACTTATTTTAAAAATGCTTTTTGGCAGCACTAAGCAGGAATTTTGTGATCCCACAGCCAACTCTGACAGTCTGATACCCTGTGCTCAGAAGGGCCAAAGATACATAATAATTAAAAATATCTGCCTTGCATGTGCATTCCACCCTGCTTTTTTAAATCATGTTATTGCCTACACTTCATTTCAAAAGACTATAAAATCTTGAGCCTTTTTTCCACCCACTTTCCAACTATATTTTAGAAAACATTGCTTATTGTGAAAAAAAAAGTTATGTCTTTTAAGCATCCCTTTTGCCGCTATAAAAGATATTGCCTCTTCTATCCTGCCTTTTATAGATACAATAAAGCCTCTTGTGTGAAAGGAATAGATAATGGTATCATCTTAATGGGAATAATGGGGGGTTTTCCAGGTGATGCACCTGGTAAAGAACCTGCCTACCAAAGTGGTGTTGGAGGTTTAGCCGCTCAGCTGTGTCCAACTCTTTGTGACCCCGTGGTCTCCTCTGCTTCAGCCAAGAATGCTGGAGTGAGTTGCCATTTCCCTCTCCAAAGGATCTTCCCCACCCAGGCATTGAACCTGGGTCTCCTGCACTGTAGGCAGATCCTTTATCAACTGAGCTACAAGGGAAGCCTGCCAAAGTAGGAGACACTAGAGATAGGGGTTTGATCCTTGAATCAGGAAAATGGCCTGGAAGAGGAAATGGCAACCCAGTCCAGTATTCTTGCTTAGAAAATCCCATGGACAGAGAAGCCTGGTAGGTTACTGTCCTTGGGGTCTCGAAGAGTCAGACATGACTGAGCACACACACTTACACACACACAATGGGACCAATAATGTTTTCAGTTACTGATGATCATGCAGCTTTGATAGGGATATCTGGCTTCCTCTCAGTGTGGGTACTGGGCTCCAAAGGCTAGTGTTCTGAACCTGGCAAAGGCTGGATCACCTTTTGTGACAGTCTCAACAATCACAGAATATCCCACCTACTATGGTCAAAGTCCTGTCAAGACTCAAGGAGAGTGAGATGACCCCACATCTTCATGAAAGAATATCTGCAATGTACCTTAAATGAAGATATTACAAAGTCAGAGAACATATTTTTGTTTGCTTCAATGAAATGAACATTAATTACAACAGTAATTAAGGAGATGTGATTTGGGGTATTATGAAAATAAACCACAAACATATATGCATAATGTACTTACATAACAAATCTTCTCCTACATACACACATACCTATGGATGAGATTTATTTATAGGAATTGGCTCAAAGTATTTGGGGAACCTAGAAGTCCCACGATTTGCTATCTGGAAGTTGAATAACCAGGAAAACTGGTGATATAATTCAGCCTGAGTCCAAGGTCTGAGAATCGGGGGCTGAAGTTGTGTGTCCTGTTCTAAGAGAGAAAGCCAGAGAACCAGGAGCATCAATGTCCAAGTGCAGGAAAATATGACCGTCTCAGCTCAAGTAGAGAGAGAGAATGTGCCTTCTTATTCTTGCTGTCCTGTTCAGGCCCTCAGCAGATTGGATGATGCCCTCCTGCATGGGATACTCAGTCTAGTTTTCCAAATGCTCACCTCATCTAGAATTACCTTCATAGACACACCAGCAATAATGTTTTGCTAGTTATCTGGGCATCTGTTCGTCCTTCAGACAGACACATTAAAAGAGCTGTCACGATACATTATGGTTTTTAATTATGAGTATGTTTTGCTATATTTGGGAAGAAGGAATGAACAAGATGATATTACATGTAGCTTTTGTTTAGAGCATAATTCAATAGTAAGTATGATGATCCTCTCAGGGACTAATATTGTTTCTCCTTTACAAGTAAAAATGGTTAGAAAATTCAGAAACTTATTTTAGGCTCAAGTCACAGAAATTCTGCTAGTGCTGTGCTCCATTTCGTATCCCTTCTTCAAAATTTTCTACTTTATTAACTTCTAGTAACATTTTAAATTTCTGTTAAAGGTGGAATAAATATATTGATACATATTTGTTGAAGTCCTTTGATGGACTGGAACCTGGTGGTCCAGAGTCGACCGATAAGAAAGTAAAGGAGAGAGAAAGAGCTGATATTCCTTGGTTTATGCAGAAAGCCAATAAAGCCCCTGCACAGGGCTTGCTCTGTTCATGGAGGCCTCAGGCACCCTCTTGATGGGGTGAAGTTGCAGAGCACCTTCTCGAGAGTGTCTTAGAAGCCCAGGCAGGAAAGTGAACTCAGAGAGCCTCTGCACTCCAGGGGATCTACCTGAAAGAGAGGGAGAGAGCAAAAAAAGAAAAAGAAAGCAAGACACAGGGACCAAAGCGCTGATGCAGCAAAGGTGTTTTATTCAACATTGCGTAGGTATTTATACTGTCTTACAAGATAGCTATTTTCAGCAGAGATAAAATCAAAACTTACAAGTTATGAAGGAAACATGAGGTCATCCATATGAAAGAGAGAGGGTTGTAAATAATCACTTTTACCATATGGTTCATAAAAAGGAAGAGGATACTTATGACCATATAGAAAAACTAAGAAGGAAATGCCTGGGTTCCTCAACCCCCAGGAGAGGCTTGCCTCTCCCCTTAATTCCTGAATATTCAGGAATTAATAAGGAACAGAGAATTCCCGACAGATCCAAAACAGCACACAGGAAGCCTCCTGTTAAATGCTTCCTGACACATATTGACTGAAGATTTTAATGTTCTCAACATTAATCTACTCAGACATATTTCAGGAACAACTCTGTGATGGTCTATATAGATCCAATTCAGAGGTTAAAACAGATACTCCTCTTAAGTATTCACATTTTAAAACATGTAGCTATTTCATTGATGTAGCTAAAATGTATTTTATGGAACTCTTCATTGAGTATGAAGTTGTAAAAACTCAATTACAAAGAAACTAGTATTTTTAGCCCTTAATAAGTTATACTAAAAGAACATAAAAAATGTAGTATCATTTCTGTCTATAAATAGGCTTCAAATGGTTGTTAAATTACACTTACTATCAAAGCAATATCATTTAAGTTGAGGACTTTAAGAAGCACTTGACTTTTTGTGGATAGTCAATGGAAAAGTGACATGGCTAACTGTGAAGTATGATTTTCTAAAGAACTATTAAAAGAGAATAAGGCATTTGACTTTGTTAAGCCAATTTTGTTAACATCAGTCTGAAAGCTTAACGCTCAGCTCAACTGTTGCAAAAATAAAAATGGATATTTCAAATGCACATCAAAACTAAAGAGTACATTTAAAAAATAGGATCAATAATTACATTCCATTCCTTTAGTCATGCTGAAGAGGGAATATTTCCTAAGGAAGAAACATTTGAGTTCATTCTCAAATAAAGAGAAAAAAATTAACCACTGGGGATAACATTTTAGTTACAGTAGATACCAGGAGACAAGCATCCTTCTTCAACATACATTTCACTTACTATGAAAATCGGACTGAGGGTTTTTTTGATCAACTCATTTGGGAAAAATAATTAAAAAAAAAAAAAAAAAAAAACCTGATGCTGAGAAATGAAAAGCCAAACCTAACAGCAATAGAGCTTTGGAAAGCCAGAGTGACAGAAAAAAATAAAATTTCAATTATTCATAAGAGTAATTCACATAAGAAGAGATATTAAAATCTGTGCATGGGAACTGAGAGTGTGGAGTTTAGAAAGCTCCAGCGATTCTGGCTTTCCTTTCAACTTCCTTATTTAATCTGGTCACTAAATTTTTTATCCCCTTACCTTTACTTTTATTCATAAGTTGCTAGTAGGAATTATTAGTTGACTTTTAAATGCTCAGTTTTCATTATCATAATTGTCTTTGGGGCCCAGGAAGCCCAAAAGTTAACATGGTGAAAATTAGAGATTTCAAATGTTATCCCAGTATTTATGGGTTTCAGATCAAACTTGGCATCTTTAGACCTATACTCTATGCTCATTCTTATCTCATTTAAGAACTTTATAAGAATTTAATGAGTATTCTTTATTCAAATATTCAAATAGTACTTAGAAATTCAAGAGATGCAATCCCTGTTAGCATGAGCTTGCTCTAAATTAAATTTTTATTTAATTGATATCATATTAAATATTAATATTACCAAGGAGAATTTATGAAATGCTCTGAAAGTGGATTGTAAGGAGAAGCTAACCTAATTGAGGAAAGTGGTAACCATCCTTAACTGGGTAAAGAGTGGAGCATGACAGAAAGTTTTCCGCAATAAATACATTTCAAATGAGAACTGAAAGATACCCATGGGAAAAGAAGAAAAGGAAGAAGAGGAAAATGTTTTCCAGGCAAAGGAAATCACATGTGAAAAAAGGCCCTCAGGTGAGACACTGAAGGAAAGAGTGCCTGGGACACAGAAAATTTGAGACAGCATGACGCTAACCTACCCAGTTAGTAGTGAAATGCCCTTCTCTCTTCTGAAGCAAATTCACACCCCTTCCAAGCTTCAAATTGTCTCCCTCAAAATCACGTGCTCTTATGCTTTGTAAGGGCTTCCTTGGCGGCTCATTAGTATAGCATCTGTCTAGCAGAAGATGCAGGAGATGGGGGTTCAATTCCTGGGTCAGAAAGAACCCCTGAAGAGGAAATGGCAACCCCTTCCAGTATTCTTGCCTGGGAAATTGCATGGACAGAGGTGCCTGGAGGACTCTCCAGTCCATGGGTTCACAAAGAGACGCAGACAACTTAGTGATTAAACCACTGCAATGCCCTGTAACCCACATTTTTTAGCTCTTTGTTGAATTCCTATACATATTTTTCTCTGTATCACTCATTCCAAAATATTCTTATACACAGCCTCGTATTTTCACTTACCTAATTGTCAACTACGTCTGCCTTCCCATGCAAATTGTTCCCAGAAAGTTCTGATTGTGTCTTTAATACACTGCCTTTAGCACCTGGCACACACTGCACTTGTAAACTCTACATTTTCAGTTAATGCTGGCTGACTGTGTGACTGCCATGAAGAAATAAACCTAGGATATACACGATTCATTGTATTGGTCTTTCAATGAGTATTTGTTGAGCACCCTCGTGGGTTAAGCATTAGGATAAGGACGGGAAATGCAGTGATGAATTCAGCACTCATCAAACAAAAGTTCCACATCATCAGTGATCAATAAAAGGAATTACAAATATGTTTTCATGGCTTCAAAAAGGAGAGTACACAGAGGAACAATCAGTGACAGATCACGACCGGCTGGCCTGGGTTTAAAGTTAGTGAGATGCTGTCCCATTGTCCATGGAAGCTTGCCCTGAGTTCAGTGAGGAGTGCAGTCATCACAGAGCAAGGAACCTACAGACAAGAGGAGCAAAGTAACCATGAAGCCTCATTTTCTTTTCTCTTGTAAATTAGAACAGGTCATAGCAATACCACCAGTCCTGGGTGTTCATTGGAAGGACTGATGCTGAAGCGGACACTCCAATACTTTGGCCACCTCATGTGAAGAGCTGACTCATCGGAAAAGACTCTGATGCTGGGAGGGATTGGGGGCAGGAGGAGAAGGGGACGACAGAGGATGAGATGGCTGGATGGCATCACCGACTTGATGCACAAGAGTATGGGTGAACTCTAGAAGTTGGTGATGGACAGGGAGACCTGGTGTGCTGCGATTCATGGGGTCACAGAGTCGGACATGACTGAGCGACTGAACTGAACTGACTGATTAGTTTTTCGAGGTGTGCATGCTTTGTACGGATATTATTCTAAGAGAAGAGGATAAAACAGAGAACAGCAAAGAAGAATGTTCCTCCTACAAAGAGCTTGTGCTCTCAGAATTTTCCAGTTTATTGTGATCCACACAGTCAAAGGCTTTGGCATAGTCAATAAAGCAGAAATAGATATTTTTCTGGAACTCTCTTGCTTTTTTGATGATCCAGCAGATGTTGGCAATTTGATCTCTGGTTCCTCTGCCTTTTCTAAAACCAGCTTGAACATCAGGAATTTCATGGTTTAGGTATTGCTGAAGCTTGGCTTGGAGAATTTTGAGCATTACTTTACTAGTGTGTGAGATATATATATATCCTCCTCCCTCTTGAACCTCACACCCCATCCCCATCCCACTCCTCTAGATCATCACAGAGCACCAGGCTGGACACCCTGTGCTATATAGCAACTTCCTACTAAGTATCTGTTTTACACATGATAGTGTATAAATGTCAGTGATACTCTCTCAGTTTGTCCCAACCTCAACTTCCCCTGCTGTGTCCATAAGTCTGTTCTCTGCTAGTTTCATCAGAGCCAATTCTCTAGATTCCCTACATATGCATTAATGTACAATAATTATTTTCTCTTTCTGACTTACATCATCCAGTATAGGAGGATCTAGGTTCATCCACCAAACTATAACTGACTCAAATTTGTCCTTTTCATGACTGAGTAATATTTCGTTGTCTGTGTGTACCACCTCTTCTTTATCCATTCATCTGTCAATGGACATTAAGATTGCGTACACATCCTGGCTATTGTGAATAGTGCTGTGACAAACATTGGGGTACATGTGTCTTTGTTATAACTAGTTCATTCTCTTGGCAGAGTTCAGTTAGTCTTTATCCTGCTTCATTTTATTCTCTAAGGCCAAACTAGCCTGTAACTCCATGTATCTCTTGACTTCCTACTTTTGCATTCCAATCCCTAATAGTGACTAGAAAATCTTTGTTTTTTTTTTTTTGGTTTAGTTCTAGGAGGTCCTCTAGGTCTTCATAGAACTGATCAACTTCAGCTTCTACAGCATTGGTGGTAGGGGCATAGACGTGGATTACTGTGATGTTCAATGGCTTGCCTTGGAAATGATCTGAGATCATGCTGTCATTTTTGAGGTTGCACCCAAGTATTGTATTTCAGACTCTTTTGTTGATTATGAGGGCTACTCCATTTCTTCTATGGGATTCTTGCCCACAGTAGTAGATATAATGGTCATCTGAATTAAAATCAGTCATTCCTGTCCATTTTAGTTCACTGATTCCTCGGATGTTGATGTTTATTCTTACCATCTCCTGCTTGACCACATCCAATTTTCCTTGATTAATGGACCTCACATTCCAGGTTCCTATACAATACTGTTCTTTGCAGCATTGGATTTTACTTTTATCACTAGACACATCAACAACTTAGTGTTGTTTCCACTTTGACCCAGCCTCTTCATTCATTCTGGGGCTGTTTGTAATTCTCCCCTGCTTTCCGCAGTAGCATGCTGGATGCCTTCAGACCTGGCGGACTCATCTTTTGGTGTCATATCTTTTTGGCATTTTATACAGTCCATTAGGTTCTCACAGCAAGTATACTGGGGTGGTTTGCCATTCCCTCCTCCGGAGGATCACATTTTGTCAGAACTCTTTGCTACGATCTCTCTTGGGTTGCCCTGAATGGCATGGCTCATTGCTTCACTGAGTTACACAAGCCCCTTCACCTCTACAAGGCAGTGATACATGACGAGGTATGACAGGGATGTCTACTGTCACCCTGTTTGTTTAACCTATATACTGATGACATCATGAGAAATGCCAGGCGGGATGAGTTGCAAGCTGGAATCAATATAGGTGGGAGAAACATCAACCATCTCAGCTATGCAGATGATACCACTCTAATGCCAGAAAGTGAAGAGGAACTAAAGAACCTCTTGATGAGGATGAAGGAGGAGAGTGAAAGAGTGGGCTTACGGCTAAATATTTAGAAACAAACAAACAAAAAAAAAAAACTAAGATAATCACATCCAGGCCCATTATTGCATGGAAAATAGATGGGAAAAGAGGAAGTAGTGACAGATTTCCTCTTCTTGGGCTCCACAATCACTCAGACAGTTACTGCACCCATGAAATCAGAAGACAATTGCTTCTTGGCAAGTAAATGATGACAAACCTAAACAGTGTGTTGAAAAGCAGACACTTTATTCTGCTGACATAGGTCCATATAGTCGAGTCTGTGGTCTTTCCAGTGGTCATGTATGGTTGTGAGAGCTGTAAAGAATTGATGCCTTTGAACTGTGGTGCTGGAGAAGACTCCTGAAAGTCCCTTCAACAGCAAGAAAATAAAACCAGTCAATCTAAAGGAAGATCAACTGGAAGGACTGATGGTGAAGCTGAAGCTCCAGTATTCTGGTCATCCGTTGCACATAGATGACTCATTGGAAAAGTCCCTGATTCTGGGAAAGACCAAGGGCAGAAGAAGAAGGTGTCAGAGGATGAGATCACTGAACTGGGTGGCATCACTGATGCAATGAACATAAACTTGGGCAGGCTCAGGGAGATGGTGAGGGACAGGGGGGCCTGGCATGCTGCAGTCCATGGGGTCTCAAAGAGTTGTACACAACTGGACAACTGAACAACAAAAACAACCTGTGTCTTTTAGAATTGCTGTTTTCTCAGGGTAGTGGGGTTACTAGGTTATATAGTAGATTGATAACTAGTTTTTTAAGGAATCTCCATAGTGTTTTCCATAATGGCTGTGTCCGTTTGCACTCCCAACAATAATGCAGGAGGATTCCCTTTTCTCCACATTCTCTCCAGCATTTATTGTTTGTAGATTTTTTGATAATGGCCATTCTCACTGGTATGATATGATACTTCACTGTAGTTTTCATTGTTTCTCTTTAATGCTGAAGCATTTTACTTGTTAAATACAATGGTTTCCCCGGTCAATGTAAATCAAAAGCTGCATTCTGTTTTATTTCAGCCTTTCTCAAAAAATTATGTTCTGGAAATTCAGAAGCTGAAAATGTGAAAATATCCACACAACGTTAAATCATAAACTTTGGAATATGCACTGTATTCCTATTTTGTTTTGTATTTTCTTCTGTATTTTGCTTTTGTTTTCCTTCAGTGTTTTTACACTTTCATGTTGTTGTTTAGCACAGCACATGAAACTTTTTATTATCAATAAAAGAGCATTTAAAAAAATATTGGCATGATGGGCTTGCAAATTCTCAGTTCTTAAGTTTTACTATTGAAATAATATATTATGGCTAACAGACACCAATAACAAAAGGCAATATAAAAAAGAATGAAATGGTGTGTGACACAGAAAACTATAGAACTATTGGTTAGCAAAACAAGATAAGAATTGTAACATAATACTTTTATTTGTAATTATGGTCAAAATGTTCATTTTCAAACTAAAAGCTACAAAAATAAAAAAGCTTTAATATAAATATTGTGTTTCTTATCTTGTCTGACAAAAAGATGATACACTTAAGCTAAAAAATATATTGCCCAAACTAAATTCAGATGTCTTTTTTCATGGAGGTCAGTTGAAGATTAGCACATTTCCTTTTGTGTAATACCCCAGACCATACTCATAGTGCTATGTTAGCTAACATTGTCAGATTGTGCCACCATCAAGCTGCTCAGGTAAATTTAACAAACTTGAACTTGTCCATGGTCTTAAAAGTAAATTCTGAGTATCCAGAATATTGCTTTGCATACAATCTAAGTGAATTTGATGAAATTTTCTAATTATTCTAAGTTCCTATTTCTTCATCTAAAATATTCATCTTTTGTTATTTAGTCACTAATCTGTGTCCAACTCTTTTGCAACCCCTTGGACTGTAGCCTGCCAGGCTCCTCTGTCCGTGAGATTTTCCAGGCAAGAGTACTGGAGTAGGTTGCCATCTCTTCTCCAGGGGATCTTCCTGACCCAGGATCAAATCTGCATTGGCAGGTGGATTCTTTACCACTGAGCCACCAGGGAAAATAATCACCTGCCTAGTAGGAAATTTCTTAAGTTCAAAAAAGTTAGTGTATATGAAAAT
This sequence comes from Budorcas taxicolor, assembly GCF_023091745.1. Classification (NCBI taxonomy): domain Eukaryota; kingdom Metazoa; phylum Chordata; class Mammalia; order Artiodactyla; family Bovidae; genus Budorcas; species Budorcas taxicolor. Next base: position 22,088,201 of record NC_068934.1, read on the forward strand.
CCTCTGTTGTGTTTATAGTAGATTATTCAGGTATGTCTTGTATCATTATGGTTAACATACTTCAAAGGCATTTTACATTTTTGAACAATCATCCTATTCAGTATGACTGATCTAATCAATGGAGAAGGCAATGGCACCCCACTCCAGTACTCTTGCCTGGAAAATCCCATGGATGGAGGAGACTGGTAGGCTACAGTCCATGGGGTCGCTGACACGACTGAGCAACTTCACTTTCACTTTTCACTTTCATGCATTGGAGAAGTAAATGGCAACCCACTCCAGTGTTCTTGCCTGGAGAATCCCAGGAATGGTGGAGCCTGATGGGCTGCCATCTATGGGGTCACACAGAGTCGGACACGACTGAAGCAACTTAGCAGTAGCAGACCTAATCAAAACAAATCTCATATGCTTGTTTTCTCTTATTCATGCATATGCAAACCAACTATAATATTGTACTTTACTTTTATTCCTATGCCAGTTTTCCCTTTCAAGCTACTTTTTCTAACATATGTAAATTGTTAAACACGTCTAAGTTTCCCTGCCACAATAATATAATTTTGTTTTAAAATTTAAAAATTAACATGTTTTAAAAACCAACCATTTGAAGCTGAAGTAATACGTGAACACTATTTTTTGTCAACCTCTGTAAAGTACTTTAATTAATCAGTTCACAGCATATTTAATAATATTTATTTGGATGAAATATTATGTATGCACTAGTTTATTTAACAATAAAAATTAGTATTTCCTATTTTTACATTTTCAGTTAAAAATGAAGTATAAATTATTTTTAAAATAATCTTAGAGCTGCAAATATATCTGAACTTTATACTGACAAATTGATTTTTTGACCCCATAAAAAGTGATAAAGGCCTAAATTATTTTAAGTATTTCACAAGTAAATACACTTTTCATACTATAATGAATAACTTTTAATTAAGGCAGTAATGTCAGTCAGATTCACAAGAGGTAGAAATGAAACACTGATAAGAATAGACAGTATACTTGATCTGAGAAGTGATTGGGTGAATGTAGAAATTGTAAACAAAATTGTCTAAGTCACTAATTCAGTAACATAAATGAGGATTGTCTAAACTTTAATTTACCTATCCCAATAATTCTTTCTTTAAACTTATTAGCCTTATTTAAATGTAAAAGTTATCAAATAATAATGCCAAAGAGGCCAAACAGACAAACTCCCAAAACATCTCTATCTCTCTCACAAAAACCTGCACATACACGCAGACATACACACATACACTGAACTGACTTAAACTTCTGTAAGCATAGAATGAAAAATGAATCATCTTATAAAATCAGTTACAAAATTTTCAAATGAAGCTCAAGAAGCAACTTGCAAGGTATTTCAATTTATAGCTAAAACCAAACTGTCACACAATTGGGAAACTGTTCTTGTCATGAGCTTATTCACCCAGCCATTGCAACACTGGTTCAAAATAATACAGTAGAGAAAAGAGAAAAACACATTTTTTAAAGCAAACCTTAGTACATGAATGAAAACCTGTCAGATAACACAGAGATTAAATGTATCCAGATAATTAGAAAATTTAAAAATTTTCATGGCCTGTTAATAAGTCTATAGATATTGATAGCATTAGTTAGACCATCTAAATGGAAATGTTTAGAGGAACATTAGGGGAAAAAAAAGATATAAGTAAATTATTGGAAATGAAATATCAAAAGTGGTAAATTGATTAATTTGAAACCAATAAAATATAATTGGAGCCTTTTGCCCCCAGAAATGACAAAAAATAGCAAGTCTTTTATTTTCATTCTGAAACTCAGATTCAACACAATTCATTTTTTTTAATGGTTTTTTCCTCACATATAACAGTTGTTATTGAAACCTGAATTGCACATGAAATTATTGTGGTTGGTAGAATTCTAAGATGACCCCAATAAGCTACTCCTTTGCATAATCACCTCCCTTGAGTGTGGGTGGAAACTGTGACTATATGAAGTACCACTGTCATGATTATATCACCTCATGCAGCAAAAAAAAAAAAGATTCTATGAATGTAATAAGATCCCAAATCAGTTGACTTTAAAATAAGATTATCAGGCAGAAAGCCTGACCTAATTATATGAGCCCTATATCTGGGATATAGAGATTAGAAACAGAGGAAGTGAAACACCAAAATACACAAGGATTTGACATGCCATTACTAGCTTGACATTAGAGAGGGCCACAGGACAAGGAACAAGGGAAGCCTCTAGAAACTGAGTGCCTCCACCCCAAACACAACCAATGATGAAGCAGGCTCCTCAGTTCTACAGTTGCAAGGAACTAATTGATGAGAATGAACCACAAGGCGGATGACACTTTAATTTCAGCCTCATGGTATTAATATTTTGAGCAGACAACCCAACTATGTCATGCTGGCATACTCTCCTAATTTATTCTAAGTGAGATATTTCCATTGCATTGATAAGAGATATTATGCAAAATATACAAAGCAAACCAGAAGATTTCACACAGTGTAGACTGTAGTGACAGACTCTGTATGCCCAAACATCACCTTCTGCTACTTTGTTTTGAATTGTAAAGTAAAATGAACAGATCACACATTTTAAAAATTGTATTTATATGTTATTATTCATGCTTTCTATTTTTAGAATCCATGAAGATAAATAGTGGCACTTATATGCAAAAGTTCACACCTTCTCTCCTCCTGACATTTTCCCTGGGCTGACAATAATTCAAGCTGGTATCATTCTCACTGTGATTCATAAGTGCTGCCAATGAAATACTCCTTTCAAGAAAAATTCAACCTCAGTTTTAAAAATCAAATCACATATGAGAAAAAAATGCATGATTCATGAATCCTGAGTCCACAGTTTTCACAACTCTTACTCCATATAGTTTGTATACTATTGTTTCTTCTCAGTCCAAAATCTAAATATAAAACAACCCCAGGCGAAGCTGGAAATAAATTTGAAGAGATCAAGAATTTACACAGAAAACAGTAAGGAGCAGAAATGAGTGAGCAAACAAAAAGAATGAAAATAATACATCAAAATAATTAATAGACGGTTGGACTCTGACCTATATTTAGTTCTCGGTTGCTTTACACTGCCTGCCTAGTCACTCAGTCGTGTCTGATTCTCTGTGATCCCTTGGACTGTAGCCCACCAGGCTCCTCTGTCCATGGAATTTCACACTCTACATTAGATTATAAATCCTGCAAATTGAGGTCTAAATTAAGAATACTGATAGTGTGTCATTTTTATGAAAAGTGTCAACTTTCCAAACCAACCATGGTAGTAATACTTGGATTTAAATCTTAAAAGAAAGTAAAATTTAATGTTAGTCATATTATCTCTGGTTAAGAAATTTTGATAATTTAACAGAAGCTTATTTGATTATTCAATCTATTTTTTTTTAATATTTTTTCTTTCTACGTATTACTTTTTTTTCCATTTTCCAACTGATTACAACTCTTTCAAAGGTTAGGTGAATTTTCATCAAGCTAAGCATGTTTAGGATGGTTTGGTTTAAGATACAGTCTGGTAGAAGACTAGGAAATTACTTTGGAGACTTCACAAATGAAAGACATTGTGTAGCCACCAGTAATGCTAAAGAGTCAAAAATCTTGGGCCTTAAGAACATCTCAAAGGAATAAACCATCATCATTCTAAGGTATCAAGAATACAAAGAAAAAAAGTTACAAAGAAAAGAGGCTTATGGGGTTGCTAATTAGAAATGTGCCATGGGATTTCTATGCCATGGCTAGAGACAGCAGAGGATCAATACAAATGCCAGGTAGACTGCCACAAAGGGGAGGGGGCCTAAAAGCCCAGACACCCAGTTGAAATCAAATTGCTTTTCATTTAGCAACACTGTGTAGTGAGCGTGGGTGCTCAGTGGCTCAGTTGTGTCCGACTCTGTGAACCCATGGACTGTGGCCTGCCAGGTTCCCCTGTCCACAGGATTCTCCAAACAAGAATACTGGAGTGGGTTGCCTGAAGATCCTCCAGGGGGTCTTCCTGACCCAGGATTCAAATCCACGTCCACTGCATCTGCTGCACTGGCAGGGAGTAGTGAGTACCAAGGTGAAATCACTACCAGGTAACGATTTCAGAGTCTTGCCAGGATGGTGTGAAGAACAAATAACGCAAGCCACATAAGAATCATATATATTCTTTGTCTTTTTTTTTATTATTATGTTTTTATTTTTTATTTATTTTTTTATTTTTTTAAATTTTTATTTTTACTTTATTTTACTTTACAATACTGTATTGGCTTTGCCATACATTGACATGAATCCACCACGGGTGTACATGCGATCCCAGTTCATATGCTTTGTCTTTATGGCCACCTTCAAGGAATCTTGGTGGCATAGCTGAATAGGAAGGTTGATGAGCGACCATTGTCACACTCTTCTCATCTGCCTTGGTTGCATAGACACGGTTCCTGAAACGATCTTTTCTGCCACGGAAAACATATATTCAGGCGCATTCTGAGGTAATATAGGTTTGTCGATTTTCTTCTAACCATTCCTCCATAAGCAAAGGATCTGGATTTGGGGGGAGATTTATAAATAGCCATACAACTAATTTGTAAATTTACCTGAGAAGGAAATGAAAGAGAACTTAATACAATTGGTGCACTAATGCTGGCCTAATAATCGCTCACAAATGTTGCTGGAGAAAGCCCTTGGAGCATACTGTTCTGTATCATTGTTTTTAATTAATTTATTTTTTAACTGAAGGATAATTGCCCTACAGAATTTTGTTGTTTTCTGTCAAACCTCAACATGAATCAACCACAGGTATACATACATCCCCTCCCCTTTTGAATTTTTTCCTTCTACTCTCATGTTGGCTTATTCATCAACTCCTGGGGTTCCAGGAAACAAATTAATAAACAGAATTGCTCTAACAAAATCCTCATGGCCCTTGAGTGCTGACTACATTTATTAAACTGTTTCATATTGCTAAGCCAGCTTTTCCCTCATGCAGTAAGATGATATCAGAGAAGCGGGAAATGCACAATGGCAGAATATTTTACCTTCACATACTCCAGAGAAAATACTACTAGCTTGAGATAGATATTTGATGGCTAATCGAGAATAAAAATTTGCTACTGCCATCAACCAAATCTGGTGGCAAATTTTCAGCCTTCATCTCTTCCCTCTGCCTAAGTCAGTCCTGATAGCCCTAAAAGTGGATGATCTGATACTAAACCCTCCCTATAGTATTGTTCAATATTTATTTTGCCATCAGCTCTTCAGATAAATATCCTGGACTTCCCTGGTGATGCAGTGGATGCGAGTCTGTCTACCGGTGCAGAGGATGTGGGCTCCATAGCTGGTCCAGGAGGATTCCACGTGCACAGCGGTAACTAAGCCCTGTGCCAGGGCTCCTGAGCCTGTGTTCTAAGAGTCGACAAGCCACAGCTGCTGAGCCCCGCATGCCTAGAGCCTGTGATCTGCATCCAGTGGTCACCATAGTGAGAGGCCCATGCCCCCCGGCAAGGAGCGGCCCCTACTGGCTGCAACTAGAGAGGACCCCCCTCCCTGCAAAGCAGCAAAGACCTAGCGCAGCCAAAACTAAGTAAATAAATAAGATGAAGATCTTTTAAAAGTAGTTTCCTTCGAAGAAAATAACTCTAACTTCTATATGACTTAAATAAATCACCACTGAAAGTGAAAATCTGAAAATGTTAGTCTCTCAATTTTGTCTGACTCTGAGACCCCGTGGACTGCGGCCTGCCCGGTTCCTCTACCCATGGAATTCTCCAGGCAGGAATATTGGAGTGGGTAGCCAATTAGTTAATTACAAGCTTACAATTATATTAAAAAATGAAAGACAAAAGAAATTAAAAATTAAAGAATTATATCTGTTATTCCCTCAGCTTAAATTTTAAGATCTTAGTAAAACACTAATGTGATCATTAAAATATATCTGTGGTAGGCAGAATTTGAAGATAATCTCTAATGACCCTCACCTTTAAGTTCTTTTCCTTGAGGATGAGTGAATATGAAGAGATATCTGTCCTGTGAGTATATTACATTATCTGGCAAAAGTGAAGGGATTTATCATATGTATTTAATATCTGCATCCAGGTGAAGCTAGTTAATCAGAAAGATTGCCCTGTGTGGTCCAGACCTAATCAGACACTTTGAAAGAGGACTGAGGACTTCAGCTCAGAGATTGGAAGCTGCAGGAGCCCTCTCTTTTTTCTGTTGTTGGCTTTGAAGAAGCAGACCACAGTGAATGAAACAGCTACAAGGAAATGGGCTCTGTCAACAACAACGGGAACTCGGAAGAAGACCCTAGGCCTTAACTGAAACCACAGGCCCAGCTCTCACCCTCTCATTGTAGTCAATAAGACTCTTAGCAGAGCCCAGCTAAGCCATGATTAGACTTCTAATGCACAAAAACTGTGAAATAATAAAAGTACTTTTTTTTTAAGTTACTGTGCTTGTGGTAATTTGTTATACAGCAATAGAAAAGGAAAAACAGTATTAAAGGAATTTTTTTAAAGGAATCACCTAAAGCCTGCAATTTAAACACAAACACTCTATCCAATGTTTCTTCTTCTGATAACCTTATTTAAAACCGTATGTTTGTTCCAAATCTCTGTATTTTATGAAGCCTTAAGATGTGAGAAGTAATTTTTCCCTCAGATTCTCCACAAATAAGATTCATAAAGATAAGGCCCAATACCCATCTAAAACAGGTGAGGTTGCCTAGCAACCATCTCCCTCCACCACCCAGGAATTGCTGAGTGCATCAGTTCCAAGAGCGACTAATTCACAGATCAATAATTAAGATGGGAAGAGCAGACAAAAGGAGAAAATGTTAGTGCAACACTCCATGAGGTAAAATAGGATCTGGATATTAAAAGGAAAATGACCACAAAGGGCCTCTCCTCATTTCCTTTTCTTTGCTGAAACAAGTATAGAGACCTTGAAAGAGAAAACTTCATTATCATTAGCAAACTCACAAATGTTATTGGCCTAACAAAGATGACTCATGACCCAGAAATGGCCATATGTTGATACAGGACAAAAAAGAGCCTAAAAATTGTCTAGTTCTCCTCCACTCCTGTTTTACATGTAGGAATGTAGATAAAAAACACAAACATAGGAAACAGAATATTTTAGAAAACAGAAAATCAAGATAGCTGAGTGACTTCTCTGAGATGTGGCAATGTTAGTGACAGGGTAACAGGCAGGAAGGCCAGGGGTCTCCAAATGGAGGAAATAGGTGATGCCATCCAGCCATCTCATCCTTTGTCATCCCCTTTTCCTCCTGCCCCCAGTCTCTCCCAGCATCAGAGTCTTTTCCAATGAGTCAACTCTTCACATGGAGTGGCCAAAGTACTGGAGTTTCAGCTTTAGCATCATTCCTTCTAAAGAACACCCAGGGCTGATCTTCTTTAGAAATGGACTGGTTGGATCTCCTTACAGTCCAAGGGACTCTCAGGAGTCTTCTCCAGCACCACAGTTCAAAAGCATCAATTCTTCGGTGCTCAGCTTTCTTCACAGTCCAACTCTCATGAGAAGGAAATGGCAACCCACTCCAGTACTCTTGCCTGGAAAATCCCATGGGCGGAGGAGCCTGGTAGGCTGCAGTCCATGGGGGTCTCTAAGAGTTGGACACGACTGAATGACTTCACTTTAACTTTTCACTTTCATGCATTGGAGAAGGGAATGGCAACCCACTCCAGCATTCTTGCCTGGAGAATCCCAGGGACAGGGGAGCCTGGTGGGCTGCCGTCTATAGGGTCACACAGAGTTGGACACAACTGAAACAACTTAGCAGCAGCAGCAGTGACTATATAACACCCAGCTGAAGACTAGCAGAGGGGTATTCTTTCTGACACCTTCTGATGCCTGTGTCAGAAGCTTTCTCTATCTCCTTTATACTTTAATGAAACTTTATTACACAAAGGCTCTGAGTGATCAAGCCTCGTCTCTGGCCCAAAATTGAATTTTTCTCCTCCGGAGGCCGAGAATCCCTGCGTCTTTTCATTCAGCAACAACCTTTCATTAGTAGCCTAGCTATACTGGAACCTTCAATTCTAGATGAAAGCTTTACATTCAAGAAGTTTTATACAATAGAAAGAACACAGAGTTTGGAGGAAGGTAAACTGAGGGGGTTTTCCAGTCCTGCCCTTCCTGACCATGTGATCTTGGACAAGATGCTTGCTGATTTTGAGGTTTAATTTGCTCATCAATTAAATGTGGATAATTCCTTAAGAAGTTGTAGTTGACGTGAAGTAATCTGTGCAAATAAAATTAACTCTTCACATGCTAAATATGGATACTTGTAGTTTTTAACATTAAGAATTGAGCACTCTCTGAGAGAGCTGTTGCTTTTTTGCAGCCATTAAAATCCCTTGAGAGTATTCTAGAGAAGTACTCCGGAGGGCTTTTCAAATAGTCGGTATATCATGTATTGGGCACCAATTACAATTTTGGGAATTCCAGCTCAATGCATAAAATAATTTTAGCAAAATACAAAATAATATGTAATGAAGTGTCAAATTCAATGAGATTGACTATATTTCTCATGTAAATTAAGTAACAAAGATATCTTGTTATAATAATATTACAGTTTCCATTTATTACTTGATTAAAAGGCACATCAAGTACATTTAAAGAACGTGTTTAGCCTGGTAATGACACATTAGAAAGATATCTTTCAGGATATAATTAGTAATATGATTTTAATAAGAAAACTGTATATAACATCTTACAAATTTGCATTGAGTAAACCAAAAAGTTTAATTTGCATATGTCCTGTAAACAAACTCTAACTCTGAACTCATATTTGCATACTGTTTGCAAAAGAAACAATTTGGACAGATTCAAAACCAAAATCTATTTAAAATGCGAACATTCATAGTTCCCATTCTTTATGAGAGGCAAATTCCTTTCAAAGTAACAAAGCTAAACAGGGCTTAAGATTCTGCACATTTGCAATAGCTCACTCTAAGTTTGTACATGAAAATTCTTAACTGCAAATCAGAAGAAAAAAACATGGTAGAAACCACATAGGGTCTTTGTGCTGTGCTTTGTCAGTCGGTAGTGTCCGACTCTTTGCGACCCCAAGGACCCTAGCCCGCCAGGCTCCTCTGTCCATGGGATTCTCCAGGCAAGAATACTGGAGTGAGTTGCTGAACCCTCCTCAGGGGAAAAAAATATGGGAGGCTTCGAATGACAGGCTGAGGAGTTGAAGTTGAGAATTTTGCCCAAAGTCATCCCTAGGCTCACTTTTTAAAAAGCAACAGAACAACATAACCAAGGGGGAATTGGGAATAAGTTGCTTTAGACTCAGTCGGAGATGCCCAGTTCTCGTCAAACGTTTGATCTGTTTTTGAACATACATTTCCATGGTCCTGAAAGTGATGATGAGTTTTGGACAAGCATGTCTGTAATACTGCCAAACTTAAATTCCTCTAGTGCAGGATGCCTTAGAGAAGTGTCATGCACAGAGCAAGCTTTCAAAACCTTCTTCAGAAATGTGCATTGTAATTCTGAAAAGAATTCTACTTCCAGTTTTATAAAAATAAAAGTCTACCCAAACAAAATTATATGTGGATGTCAATTATCTAACAAAAGTTGTTAGGTCAATCAAATAATATAAATAATGAATGGCCAATTTCTTTAGTAAAGTGAAGAGAGAATTTGGACATTTCTGCGGAGAAGGCAATGGCACCCCACTCCAGTACTCTTGCCTGGAAAATCCCATGGGCGGAGGAGCCGGGAAGGCTGCAGTCCGTAGGGTCGCTGAAGGTTGGACACGACGGAGTGACTTCACTTTCACTTTTCACTTTCATGCATTGGAGAAGGAAATGGCAACCCACTCCAGTGTTCTTGCCTGGAGAATCCCAGGGACGGGGGAGCCTGGTGGGCTGCCTTCTATGGGTTGCACAGAGTCGGACACGACTGAAGCGACTTAGCAGCTGCAGCCCCGTATATCACATGCTCTCCACAACTGACTGAATAAATTGCAGCTGTACACATTTCATCAAACATAGGAACTTTGATAAAAGATGGATTGATTCAGTGCTTCGACCCAACTGTATATTTCTTACTGATTGAAGAATAAAGCCAATGATGTGAAACCACTGAAAATCTGAAAAAAAAACTGAAGCTCTTGAAATATAACTTAGGGTGTCTGTGGTTTATTTATAAAACAGATGCTTTTCCTGTGTCTGATGTAATTCTAAATTATGTTTATAAATGTAAATAAAACCTTCTAGTGTGTTACCCACTCAGTAGTGTTTGACTCTTTGCGACCCCATGGACTATAGCCCACCAGGCTCTTCTGTCCATGGGATTTTCCAGGCAAGAATATTGGAGCGGGTATCTTTTCCTTTCTCCAGGGGATCTTCCTGACCCAGGGATCAAACCTGGGTATCCTGCATTTCAGGAGGATTCTTTACCATCTGAACCACCAGAGAAACCCAAAACCCTCTAAGGAAGGTACTGTTATGAACCCCATGATCCCCTTTGAACAAGTGAGGAAACTGAGGAACAGAGAGTTGGAGAAATTTGCACAGAGTTGATGGTAAGACAGGTTTCAGATCCACAAATCGGTTCCCAAGAACAAGCTCCTATCTAGTAATCTCCTCGTTTTTCAAAGTTTTTTCTCAGTTTGCTTTTTAAAAAGTGTCAAATATGTTACTGTTCACTTATCAAATGAAACTTAAATTGAGTTCTTACTTTATGCCAGGCACTGTTCTGGGTGGCAGAGACACCATGGCAACCTAAACACAGTAAAAAATCACTGCTTTCTTCAAACACATGTTCTAGTTAACCAAGACAGGGACTAAATAAGTAACCTTGCCATATGCAAAAATATGGATTAATCTTGAGGACATTTGCTAAGTGAAATAAGCCTTCAAAGAAGGACAAATATTCCTTGAAACTGAAAGCAGCTATTTTGCCTCTTTCTTGCTTGCCCATTGTAAGAAATGGAACTTGATGTGGTCCATTTTCAGGATGAAGTAGGTGGCCTTGGGTGGAAAATTATTAACAAATGGTTTCCCACTCAGAGCTAGCTAGTTTTGTCTTGGAAAATTACTGACAAGCTACTGTTGCCTAACAGCTTATATCTGGAGAGTCCCTAAATAACAGGATGTTTGGGGAAGGGATAAATTAAAGTCCTCGTTGAGAAATGTGGGCTTAGCATGGGAAGGAAGAAGAAAGAGACTTTGGTAATGTCCAGGAAGATTATAACCCCATTATACTCAGCCAGTGAGGAACCAGGGAGGGATCTTCGTACCAGGTAAAAGAGTGCTTGCTATGACTGTCCCAGGTGTGCCTGACCACCAGACACCAATCATGCAAGACTGTCATTAAAAATCTCACTTACTCAGTGCTTCATGCCTCCAAGTTCATCCCTTGGTTTTGGGCTGGTGAGTGTGTTTCTCATATGATTGCTGTTCCCTTCTAAACTTAAAAGAACCTAATTATATGAATGTGGTCATTAAGCAATTAAAACTAACTCTTGAAATATGCTCTCCTGAAAGCACACCAGGCTTTGTCTAACCTCTTGATTCTTTTCCTAGAGAAAAAGACTAGCTCTCTATCTCCAAAACCCCCTCAAAGCAATCCTGTAGGCAAATCAATCAAGAAGATAAACATCTGAAGAGAGAGCCAGGCCATCTGCACACAGTGGAGAACCAGAATCCAACCTCCCGCCTCAGTGATTCATTGATATTCTTCGCCCTCCATTTTTCCCTTTAAAAACTGCCAAGGCTGAGCAGAATCTTTTGAGTTGACCTTTGTACATGAGTCTACCATCTTGCCAGATTGCCAGCTTTTCTGATTAATGCATCTGTCTTTTCTACTGACACTTGCTTCTTGAATTATTGGTATATGAGCGCCAAGCAGCTGAAGCTGGGTTTGGTTACAATACCACCTAGATGAGATATATTAAATAGTCAAATATACAGAAGCAGATAATAGAATGGTAGCTTCGAAAGACTGGGCAAGGGGAAAATGGGGAGTAGCTTTAAATAGGTTTAAAATTTCAGAAATGCATGATGATTAAGCTCTAGAGTTCAGTTTTACTACAGTGAGCATATAGTTAATAATACTGTCTTGTACACTTAAAAATGTAAGGGAGTGAATCTCACATGAAGTGTTTTTAACACACACACAATGTCAAGACAAAGAAAAAGTAAGTTAATAAATAAGCTATATAATTTCACAGCATGAGCTTCATGAAGGACATAAACCAAGATCATGTATTATGGGGGTACGCTATGCTATGCTATGCTAAGTCGCTTCAGTCGTGTCTGACTCTGTGCGACCCCATAGATGGCAGCCCACTAGACTCCTCTGTCTCTGGGATTCTCCAGACAAAAATACTGGAGTGGGGTGCCATTGCCTTCTCCAATGCATGAAAGTGAAAAGTGAAAGTGAAGTCTCTCAGTCGTGCCTGACTCTTAACTGGCCAGGAAAAGTCTCTCTGAAGAGGTGACAGTTTAGTTAAGACCTAAGAAATTGCTTTTGGAATATAATACTATAGCTTCAGTATTTTGCTAAATCAGGTTTCAGCTATATTTATCATGTTTTTCTAGAGCAAATGGGTAACTCAGAAGATATGCTAATTCAGAACTGGTTTTTAAAAATTGAAGTGAATTATACTTTATTCAAGAACATACTTCAAAATCCTTAACTCTAAATATAAAATATGTAACCTATCTATCAACTAATTTAATCAAGGATATGTTAAAAATAACATAATTCTAGATGCATGTAATTGAAGTAATTAAAATGCAAAATGAAAATGAAGCGATTCTGAAGTTATGTTAATGTTCACATATTTATACATTGGTTTCTGAAATGTACATATGTTGTTGCTTCCTCTTCTTCTATCAATACCTTTTTCAAATGAAACTTTGGTAGTACTTTTCAAACAACTTGCAAAATGCTTTACCTAACCAGTGAACATTAAAATTATACTGGGAAAGAAGTAAAGGGAATGATTTTCTTTCTCAATGAAGACTTGATTTCTCTGCCTTTGAAAAGATTTTGCAATTGTATTGTTGCAATTTAAGAAAGATGCAGTTGAGATTGGAAGAATGAGTAGAAGGTTAGCAGATGACCAGAGGATAAATCTGATTTGATATATATATATATATAAAAGAGAAAAAAGATGGACTAAATACTTGGACTTTTTAGCAAGATCAGGTGAAAATCCAGGGGATTGTTAGAGCTGACTGAAAGAAATGAATACTATTAACTATTCTATGTTAACTAGTAACTATTTCTATGTTACTTTCAAATTTATAGAATAATTTCATGACCTATATCAATCTATCCTTATAATAGTAGTAGATTAATATGCTTTGCCAGTTTCATAGGTAAGACTATTATATCTCAGGAGAAGTGAATTTAATTGGGAAAGAGAATATGGTTAGAGATGGGGCATGGGTTTGAATGCAATACTTGTATTTTAATTTCAAAATTCCATCAGTTACATCATTAGCAATTAAAAAGGCATGGACACTTCTTAATCTAAGAGCTTGTTTCTGTAGTGTCTATTTTTGCTATTAAATTTTGTATAGGGAAATAAAAGCTATCTGAGTTTTTTATGATTAATTTAGTTTTACGACTGTAAGTTAGTACACACCAGAGAATTCTTGCAACTTCGCAAGATGCCCAAATAACTAAGAGGACTGACATCTATCTTTTTCACTTATGTTCTATATTTACCGATGTTCATGCTTACATCTACTCTATAGGTTATTTTAAATCAAAATCACTTACTATGAAGTATCTTCAGTATTAAACAATTTTTAAAGGGACAAATTCTAAAAAGAGAAGCTACTTCAGATAAATAGAAGATAATAGTTACAAACACTGGAAAAACCAAAAGGCCACAGCAACAATTCAGGGACTGACAGTTGCAGGAAGCTGCTGGAACCACTAGGGACAGAGGCGCAAAGGGAGAGGATTATATTACCCTGTGCCGGAAACGGAAGCTGAGGCTGCCCTGTGAGCTGGAGCCATGATGGCTGGTCACCCAAGGAGCTGTCTGAAGTATGGAGCCATGGAGGAGAAACAGCCGTTGCCAGAGACGCTGGTAAAGAGTAAAGAGAAAAAGACAGACATACTCTACCTTCTCCCTTCTGTCCATCCTCCAGTCTCTCCCTGGTATTCCCTAATTAGCCAAAGCTTCCCTGGTGGCTCAGATGGTAAAGCGTCTGCCTACAATGCAAGAGACCTGGGTTCAATCCCTGGGTTGGGAAGATATCTCAAAGAAGGAAATGGCAACCCACTCCAGTACTCTTGCCTGGAAAATCCCATGGATGGAGGAACCTGGTAGGCTACAGTCCATGGGGTCGCAAAGAGTCGGACACGACTGAGTGACTTCACTTTCTTTCTTTCTTTCATTTAGCAAGAGAGACGGAGAAACATGATGTGCAGAACTGAGCTCTCTGCTTTTAGAAGAAGAAGGAGAAGGAGGATGAGGAGAAAATAAAGAAGGTGAGGAAGGCAACACCTAAATAAAGAGATAAACTGAGGCAAGCTTGAGTTTATTGAATCAAATTGAATTGATTCAGGAATAGCAGAAGAATTGCAACTCAGGAAATATGAGCCTATAGCAAACTACAGGCCTGGAGAATTTCGGGTGGGCAAGGAGTGCAAAGAAGGTAAAATATTAGGTTGGTGCAAACATAATTGCAGTTTGGGACTGTGAATTTTAAATCATTATAACTAGGCTCAAACACATCTTTATTAATCAAAATAAGAACTATTACAATCAAGACTTTTTTTGCCAAGGAGAAATGTTTGTATATTCTTGTAGCGTAAAAACCCATGCATTGGGATTCAATGAGTTCTTGGAAAGCATTTCTGAGTCATGCTGGTTGTGGGAGCATCTCTGCAAAAATTGCCAAGATGCTTGAAGAAGTGGTAGCTGTGTGGTGAGAGGTCAGGTAAATACGACAGATGAGGCAAAACGTTGTAGCCAAAACTGTTCTACTTTTGAAGCATTGGTTGTGTGAAGTGTGATCGGTCGTTGTCATGGAGAAGAATTGGGCCCTTTCCGTTGAGCATTGCTGGCTTCAGACATTGCAGTTTTCAATGTGTCTCATCAATTTGCTGGTCATACTTCTCAGATGTAATATTCTCCCTGGGATTCAGAAAGCCATAGTGGATCAGACTGGCAGCAGACCACCAGAAAGAGACCATGACATTTTTATGGTGCAGGTTTGGCTCTATTAAATGCTTTGGAGCTTCTTCTTTGTCCAACTACTGAGCTGGTCCCACTGGTTGTGATATAAAATTCACACTTTTTCGTGCACCACAATTAAATGGTTCATTGTTGTTGCACAGAAAGAGCAGAAGACACTTCAAAATGAAGATTTTGTTTGTTTTTTTTCAGTCAGTTCATGAAGCACTCACTTATGGAGCTTTTTGCCTTTATAATTTGATTCAAATGCCAAATGACTGTAGAATGGTTGACATTGTTCTGTTGTGAGTTGTCTCCACTGCTTTATGATCCATTTTGAACTCAAATAAGAAAATCACTCAAAAGCAGTTCTTGTCTAATAAAATTTCCATAGTCTAAAATAAATATAAATACATAGCAAGAAATGCCATTAGCAAAAAAACATAAAATGAGAAATGTGCATAAAAATGGTGTATAAGATAACCACATTTTTTTAATTTAAGAATACATTGCAATATCAAACAGCAAAGTTCAAAAATGCAAAATCACAATTACTTTTTCACCAACATAATTCTGACTTATTTGAAAAGACCCTGATGCTGGAAAAGATTGAAGGCAGGAAAAGGGGATGACAGAGGATGAGATGGTTGGATGGCATCACTAACTCAATGGACATGAGTTAGTGATGCCATCCAACTCTGGGAGTTGGTGATGGACAGGGAAGCTTGGCATGCTGCAGTCCATGGGGTTGCAAAAAGTCAGACATGACTGAGCAACTGAACTGAACTAAATACATTCAGTGTTAAAGGAGTAAGTTCATTTGTTCAGGATAGGGAGAGACTCTTGGCAGATATTCCTGGGCAAGGGTGATAAACTTTGGTCTCCTCTGAATCAGCTATTTGAATGTCAGGTCCATGAATCAAGGCAAATTGGAAGTGGTCAAACAGGAGATGGCAAGAGTGAACATCGACATTCTAGGAATCAGTGAACTAAAATGGATTGGAATGGGTGAATTTAACTCAGATGACCATTATATCTACTACTGCGGGCAGGAATCCCTGAGAAGAAATGGAGTAGCCATCATGGTCAACAAAAGAGTCTGAAATGCAGAATGATCTCTGTTCATTTCCAAGGCAAACCATTCAATATCATGGCAATCCAAGCCTATGCCCCAACCAGTAACCCTGAAGAAGCTGAAGTTGAATGGTTCCATGAAGACCTACAAGACCTTTTAGAACTAACACCCCAAAAAGATGTCCTTTTCATTATAGGGGACTGGAATGCAAAAGTAGGAAGTCAAGAAACACCTGGAGTAACAGGCAAATTTGGCCTTGGAGTATGGAATGAAGCAGGGTAAAGGCTAATAGAGTTTTGCGAAGAGAACACACCAGTCATAGCAAACACTCTCTTCCAACAACACAAGAGAAGACTCTACATGTGGACATCAACAGATGGGCAACACCAAAATCAGATTGATTATACTGTTTGCAGCCAAAGATGGAGAAGCTCTATATAGTTAGCCAAAAGAAGACCGGGAGCTGACTGTGGCTCAGATCATGAACTCCTTATTGCCAAATTCAGACTGAAATTGAAGAAAGTAGGGAAAACCACTAGACCATTCAGGTATGACCTAAATCAAATCCCTTAGGATTATACAGTGGAAGTTAGAAATAGATTTAAGGGATTAGATCTGATAGATAGAGTGCCTGATGAACTACAGACACAGATACGTGACATTGTATAGGAGATAGGGATCAAGACCATCCCCATGGAAAAGAAATGCAAAAAAGCAAAATGACTCTCTGAGGAGGCCTTACAAATAGCTGTGAAAAGAAGAGAAGCAAAAGGCAAAGGAAAAGAGGAAAGATATAAGCATCTGAATGCAGAGTTTTAAAGAATAGCAAAGAGAAATAAGAAAGCCTTCCTCAGTGATCAATGCAAAGAAATAGAGGAAAACAATAGAATGAGAAAGACTACCGATCTCTTCAAGAAAATTAGAGATACCAAGGGAACATTTCATGCAAAAATAGGCTCAATAAAGGACAGAAATGGTATGGACCTAACAGAAGCAGAAGATAAAAGAAGAGGTGGCAAGAATACACAGAAGTACTGTACATAAAAGAGCTTCACAACCAGGATAATCATGATAGGGTGATCACTTACCTAGAGCCAGCCATCCTGGAATGTGAAGTCAAGTGATCTTTAGAAAGCATCACTATGAACAAAGTTAGTGGAGGTGATGGAATTCCAGTTGAGCTATTTCAAATCCTGAAAGATGATGCTGTGGAAGTGCCGCACTCAATATGCCAGCAAATTTGGAAAACTCAGCAGTGGCCACAGGGCTGGAAAAGGTCAGTTTTCATTCCAATCCCAAAGAAAGGCAATGCCAAAGAATGCTCAAACTACTGCACAATTGCTCTCATCTCACACGCTAGTAAAGTAATGCTCAGAATTCTCCAAGCCAGGCTTCTGCAATACAGGAACGATTAACTTCCTGATGTTCAAGCTGGTTTTAGAAAAGGCAGAGGAACCAGAGATCAAATTGCCAACATCTGCTGGATCATCAAAAAAGCAAGAGAGTTCCAGAAAAATATCTATTTCTGCTTTATTGACTATGCCAAAGCCTTTGACTGTGTGGATCACAATAAACTGTGGAAAAATCTGAGAGAGATGAGAATACCAGACCACCTGACCTGCCTCTTGAGAAACCTATATGCAGGTCAGGAAGCAACAGTTAGAACTGGACATGAAACAAAAGACTAGTTCCAAATAGGAAAAGGAGTACGTCAAGGCTGTGTATTGTCACCCTGCTTATTAAACTTCTATGCAGAGTTCATCATGAGAAACGCTGGACTGGAAGAAGCACAAGCTGGAATCAAGATTGCCGGGAGAAATATCAATAACCTCAGATATGCAGATGACACCACGCTTATGGCAGAAAGTGAAGAGGAACTAAAAAGCCTCTGGATGAAAGTGAAAGAGGAGAGTGAAAAAGTTGGCTTAAAACTCAACATACAGAAAACGAAGATCATAGCATCTGGTCTCATCACTTCATGGGAAATAGATGGGGAAACAGTGGAAACAGTGTCAGACTTTATTTTTTTGGGCTCCAAGATCACTGCAGATGGTGACTGCAGCCATGAAATTAAGACGCTTACTCCTTGGAAGAAAAGTTATGACCAACCTAGATAGCATATTCAAAAGCAGAGTCATTACTTTGCCAACAAAGGTCTGTCTAGTCTAGGCTATGGTTTTTCCATTGGTCATGTATGGATGTGAGAGTTGGACTGTGAAGAAAGCTGAGTGCCAAAGAATTGATGCTTTTGAACTGTGGTGTTAAGAGAAGACTCTTGTGAGTCCCTTGGACTGCAAGGAGATCCAACCAGTCCATCCTAAAGGAAATCAGTCCTGGGTGTTCATTGGAAAGACTGATGCTGAAGCTGAAACTCCATATCTTTGGCCACCTCGTGCAAAGTGTTGATTCATTGGAAAAGACCCTGATGCTGGGAGGGATTGGGGGCAGGAGGAGAAGAGGACGACAAAGGATGAGATGGCTGCATGGCATCACTGACTTGATGGACATGAGTCTGTGTGAACTCCGGGAATTGGTGATAGACACGGAGGACTGTTGTGCTGTGATTCATGGGGTCACAAAGAGTCGGACACAGCTGAGCAACTGAACTGAACTGAACTGAAGTTCTTAAGAAGATTATTGTTCTGAGAGTGCATGCTGAGATTCTCTATTTCATATCATCTACTTTAAAAAGATGCATGACTGAGAGTTGTGAGTTAAGTTCTATTTGGGTCAAAATGAGGACTGCAGCCTGGGAGACAGCTCCTCAGATAGCTCTGAGGAACTGCTCCAAAGGCAGGCGTGAGGGGGTAGGTGGGGGAGGTCACTATATATGTGATTTTGGTGAAAGTGGAATACATGCAATCAAGCACATTTTTTTTCCAGAAGATTTCTACTAGTCTTGTGAAGCTTATGTGTTATGAGGAGCAATCATCACCATGAAGGATTTTAGTGTTTTTCTGGATACAAGAATTGGGCTCATAAAATTGGTTTCTGAAAATATCTGAGTATCTGAAGACCTGTCCTGCCAGTTTTTCCCAGAGCACAGAGTACCTCATTTGTGCTTTCACCCTGAACTCCTTTCAGGGGTATTGAAGGTCAGCAGCTGCAGCAGCACAAAATCGCATCCTTACAGAGGTAGATGGCAAGCACCCATGGCTAGTGCCAATCTGTAGCTGACAATATCATCTGGTGTCTCACTTTAGATTGAAATCCTGACACCAGGAGAAAAGGAGGAGAAAGAGTAAGCAAAGGAGAACTGGAGGAGAAAGTTGAGGATGGGGAAGGGAGAGGAAGAGACAACAGCAGAAGAAGGGAGCAGTGAGGAATGGATTTGAGAAAAAGATCAGACAAATGTGGACTATTATGGCATCCAGATATAAGCATTTCTGGAGTTAAAATCCTTTAACTGATATTCTTCTGGACTTCCATTTCCTTTTCTTTCTAGTCCCTTTCCCAGCTTTATTGAGAAATAATTGATATATATTACTTATACGTTTAAGGCACACACCATAATGGCTTGAAATTTTATATACATTGTAAAATAAATAGCACAGCAGGTTCAGCTGATATTCACCTTTTCATACTGATAAACGAAAAGAAGAGAAAAACAGTTCTTACAATGAGATTTCTTAGGATTGACCCTCAATAAGTTACACAGTAGTATTTGATACACTCATGATGCTGTACTTAATAATGAGTACTTGTTTACATTACAACCAGAAGTTTGTACATTTTGACCATCTTTCTCCATCTCTGGTAACCACAAGACAGACCTTTTTTTCTATGAATTTGGTTTTTGGGTTTGTTTTTCAATGTCACATATATGTGAGATCATACAGTATTTGCCTTCTTCTGTCAGACTAATTTCATTTAGCATAATGCTTTCAGGTACATCTATGTTGCAACTAGGATTTTCTTATTTTTTGATGGTTGGATAATATTCCATTATAATATTCATAAGAATATGATTTATAATTAAAATGAAAGTGAAAGTTGCTCAGTCATGTTTCACTTTGCAATCTCATGGACTCTAGCCTGCCAGACTCCTCTATCCATGGAATTCTCCAGGCCAGAATACTGGAGTGAGTAGCCTATCCCTTCTCTAGCGGATCGAACCGGGGTCTCCTTCATTGCAGATGGATTCTTTACCAGCTGAGCTATCAGGGAAGACCATAATTAACATAAGAACTATATATTCCTTAAAGGCTGAAAGATTTTACCTTTGAAATGTTGAGTAAGAGTTTTTTGACAAATTTCTAAATTATTTTTAAGATTTTGGTCCAATTTAATTTTCTAAATCTCACTGAGTAGGTTTCTATTTCCTAAAAATACATAGATTTGACTCACATGTAGATTCAACAGCTCATTCTTAATGATTTAGAAAAAAATTGTACATAAGATTTAATTTTGCAATAAAGTCTTTTGAAGCATTGCTATCTTCTTGAACAGTGTAGAAACTGGAATAGAACATATTTGGCATATAAAATTTCTTATCCAGTATATTAAAGAATCAATTTTAATTTCTTCCTTGAATACAGTCTCATATCTAGGGTTAACAAACCACACTGGTATTCTAATACATCACAGTTACTAAGGGTATGTTGTGCCTACAAAATTGAATTTTATCCTGTAGTGGCCTGAAACTTAATGGTCCCACACATATCTAGTCAGCAAAGTTGCTATCTTTTAAAATTAGTAGTTCAATATCTACCTAAAGCCTCTAAAGAGTAAGGCTTATGCTCAGAACCCTGGGCCTTTTACTTTTCCTGAGACCCAATATTTGCAGCCCTGCTTCTGTGGAAACAGTGTATATCTCATCTTTTACAAAGTAGGGTGTCTTAAACCACAATCTCTTCTAAAAAATATCACAGGGGTTAAGATTTAAAGTCTTTTTACCATGCTTAAATATTAAAAGGTAACTAACTGCATATATATATATATATATATATATATATATATATATATATATATGTAACTGCATTGGAAATATAGGCTGCAAACTACCAAGGGGGGATCTGTGCAAATAAGCACCAATAAAGCTTAAATTTTTCATTAAGATTTAAATTTTTTTTCATTAAGATTTAAGTTTGTATTAGTTTGTTCTTTGAAATTTCACAGTATATTTCTTAAAGTGTCTGGCTAATGCCCCAGTTGGTAGTTTCTTTGACTTTCCACTTCAAAACTACAAGCCTCTTTACCACTAACAACACCCCGCGAGAGCAGCTGCTGTTTGTCACTCAGTCGTGTGCAACTCTTTGCAATCCCATGGATTGCAGCTCTCCAGGCTTCCCTGTCCTTCAGAATTTCCCAGAATTTGCTCAGACTCATGTTCATTGAGTCGGTGATTCTATCCAACCATCTCATTCTCTGTCATCCCCTTCTCCTCCTGCCTTCAACCTTTCCCCAAAATGAAGGTCTATTCCAATGAGTTGACCGAAATACTTGAGCTTCAGCTTCAGCATCAGTCCTTCCAATGAATATTCAGGGTTGATTTCCATTAGGATGACTGGTTTGATCTCTTTGCTGTCCAAGGGACTCTCAAGAGTCTTCAGCACCACAGTTCGAAAACATCAGTTCTTCAGCACTCAGCTTTTTATATTGTCCAGCTCTCACATCCATACATGACTACTGGAAAAACCATAGCTTTGACTATATGGACTTCTGTCAGCAAAGTATGTCTCTGCTTTTTAATACGCTGTCTGGTTTTGTCATTGCTTTTCTTTCAAGGAGCAAGCATCTTTTAATTTCATGGCTGCAGTCACCATCTGCAGTGATTTTAGAGTCCAAGAAAATAAAGCATAAGAGCATAGAGACCTTTAAAATGAAAGGCCTATAGAAAAGCTCCTGAAGGAAATCAACCCTGAATATTTACTGGAATGGCTGATGCTGAAGCTCAAGCTCCAATAATTTGGCCACCTGATGCAAAGAGCCAACTCACTGGAAAAGATCCTGGTGCTGGGAAACTTTGAGTGCAGGATGAGAAGGGGACAATAGAGGATGAAGTGTTTGCATGGCATTATTAACTCAATGGATATGAGTTTGAGCAAACTCAGGGAGATAGGGAAGGACAGGGAAGCCTGGCATGGTGCAATTCATGGAGTCAAAAAGAGTCAGATACAGTTTAGTCATTGAATAATAACAAAAACAGAAAAGCAACCAAATCAAATGATCATTTTTGGAAACATTTCTAAAGGAAACCTAGAGGATAGAGCAGGGCTCTGTACATCCAATTTCTCCTCCCAAATTTATAAATTAGGCAAGTTTCTTTTGCAGGACTGCCTGGGTAACAAAAGGATAGTAAGTAGGATAGTGAGAAGCAAGAAGTATTATATTAATGAATATTATTTATGCAAAGAAACATGAAGAATAGGAAAGAAATATCTCTCCCTAACAAACTAGAGCAATAACATCATTGTTTAAAGGAGTTTTACTATATATATAGGATGAAATATCAAAATTGCATTAAAATAAAATTTAGTCACACTGACAGGAGACAAACAAATGTTCAACAGATCAAGTTAAAAAGGCAGGGTATACTTCATCACTCTCTAATGCATTTCATTTTGTTTCTTTATAGTCTTTGTCACTAACTGTTTTGCTTAAGTGTCATTCAAGAAGGATCCATGAGGATATATTTTGAAGTATCTTGTTCACCTGAGACTGTCTAACTGTTGTGCAAACACAGTCATTAAACAAGAGTAAAAATTGAAGAGACAAAAATAGCCAAGAACTACATTTAAGAACAATGTTAAAATTGTAAAGCAAAAAATAAATAAATAAATAAAATAAAATACAAACGTTCAGATCAAAGGGGCCAGTGAAGGCTGAACTGGTGGATAAAAGACCTTCACAAACAGTCACATGATACTTAGAATATCAAAGACAAATGATCCTAAAAGCTTTTACCAAAACCAAAACAGATTACCTCGGAAGAATAAGGACTGGTTTGACCAAATTTCTAATCAACACCACCACATACTAGACAACAAAGGAGGAACAGCTTTTAAATTTTGATGAATGATGACCTGAACCAAGTCTTCACAAGGTGCCAAACCCTGTTATAAAAGCTCTAAGTATACAACTTATTTAGTCCTGTGTGTTAGATGCCATTAAAACCCATCTCTCAGATGAGGATTTGGAAGCACAGAGAAGAAAGGTAACTTTATCAAAGTTGCAGAGTGTTGGTTCTGGTGTTTGACCACTAGACTCCTGGTTCACAGTTCTGGTCTCTAATCTATTTTCCACCGAGCTGTTGCTGTTCAGTTACTAAAGCCGTGCCCAGTTCTTTGTGGACCCAAGGACTGCAGCACTGCGGGTTCTCCCGTCCTTCCCTGCCTCCGAGTTTTCTCATACCCATGTCCATTGAGTCATTGCACTGCATATCAAGTATGAGAAACAAACAGAGACATCTTCATTATTAAAGAACTCAGACTTTACTGCTTACATACTCATCTTTTGGAAAAAAGTGAATAGTCCAATCAATTAACCAATCAGCCAAAGAGAAACAATAAAAGCTCTAAAAATAAAGACATAAATTCTTAGAAACAATATGTTCAATTTAAAAGAGTATTAAGAAAAGTTCCATAATTTAACTGTGGAAACTGCTTAGAGAGATCAAATGGGCTAGATTAGAGCTTGAGAACAGGACTTCAGGAAGGACAATTCAGAAATAAAGCAGATGTAATCAAATGTGTGATACATATAAGAGGAAAAGTAATCTTATATCTATGATAAAGGCATTTACTATATAAAAAGATGAAAGAAAAGAAAGGCAAAAACAAATGCCAGGAGAAATAAAATAAAGATAACCTAACAAAATCTAGATACAAATATCAAGCTAAATTGTTCTATAATTTAGAATAATTGATAAAAAGACAAATTCTTCACTCTTGTAATGTCATTCTTTAAATGATACCAACTAGAAACATTAATTAACATTTCTTTCTATAGGTCCAATTATAACTCTTTGTTCTGTAATGAACCATAGTTTTTAAATTATGGTAGCAGCAGCAGCAGCAGCATAAATACTATTGTTTTAATAATTTGTAATGAGTAGAAATGCAAATTGAATATTTCAAAGACCTAAAAAATAAAAACACTTGAATAAAAGTTTAGGTGATTTGAAAGCAAATTGACTGGCATGCTGTGGTCCATGGGGTTGCAAAGGGCCGGACATTACTAACAACTGAACAACAACAAAGAATAAACGCATGGGAAATTCATGAAGAAACAAAGGAAAGATACACAACTTTTTTTAAACTTTCACTTTGCACTTGTTTTCTCATTTGTATAATATAATTAAGGATGGGTAACAGTAATGTTACCTCTTTTACAGGACTATGTTGTAGATTGAATTAATTTGTATATACCAATCATTTAGAAAAGAGGCTCTCACACAGAGCAAGCACTGTGTAATTGTTAGTTAGCATTGAACAATTCATCAAAGTCTCTTCTTTTAAACTTTTGAATCATAACAGCCTCTTGACTATTATTTCCAGTAGAAGTTCATAAATAAGTACCAAGATAAAGTACTCAAAGTGTATTGATCTTAAGACATAACCTTGGAGATTATTTCTGTCTTGGCTAAATTTCTAATGCAAGTTTATTATCAAATGATTTCTTCTTTTCCCCACTTGTATTCTACTCTATCACCTTCATTCCATCAATATAAACAAGCAAAATTTTGTTATTGAAGACTTTGTTGGTGTAGGATATGGTTAATGATGTTTTAAGAGTATTTAGTCCTTCTGATTTTTTCTTCTCTTTCTTAGCATAGTTCTTTTACTCAGCAAGTCTAATAAATTTTTGTTTTATTTTTTTCTTAAAGTAATCAACCTAACATATTTTCCCTGGGGCAGGACTCATTCAAAAGTAATTTGGTTTCTAAAATAATATTATTTGATCTTGCTTCTTACTAAACACAGTATAGTCAGTACAGTCAAGATAAATGTATTAAGTTGTGCAATATTTTTCATGGAGATTTCTCTCAATCTTAATTCATAGCTTTATTATCTGTTCATTTTTCTTAATAATTAAAAATGCCATGTCCTATATTGTAGATTGCAGTTTCAAAACCTTAATAGATAGATTATAATGTTTATGCATAGGTTATTTTCAGTAGGTAACTTCTGGATGCATTCACACAGTCCTTTATGTTTTTATATTATCAAGAGTATCTAGAGTGCTTAGGTGAAATGAGAAGATAATGTTTCAATGGATTTTCACATTTTTCCAATCTACCCTAACACATTCATTTTTAAGGCCTAATCCTAGTAACATCTCCATTTCTCAAGCTGTTTAAAAATAGCTATGTGTTATTGACATTATTTTCTAAGTGAGAAAGAAAATTAATTGGAGATTTTCAACTTTGCTATATAACTTCAAGCTATTCCCAAAAGAGGAGTTTTGATTGAAAGCTCAGTTGCTAATGAAGTTAAAAAATTTCTCTTTTGAAAAAAATTTAATCTTATTTCATTACTTATTTTAAAATAAACCATAAATGATTTATTCTTTTTCATGTGTTTTTAAATTATTTATTTCTACATTGTAAACATAATCTCTATTTTACCTGTATTAATTTTGCATTTGAAAACAAATAATTCATCTAACTGTAATAGGAATTAATTATTTACAAAGCTTGAATTACTGTAATCCCTAATAGAGATAAGGCCCTTTTCCCACAATGCCTGTAGTTCTTTGCACAAAGATTTATTTTTTCAAAAAACTATGAAATTCCTAGGTATTTTATACCAGAAATATAAGCAAAAGGCTTAAAAGAGAATGTATAGATAAGTCGTGATAAAATGTTTATGCTTATAATATATCATAGGGCTTTATCTTAAAAAGAAAAAAATGCATAGGAAAAGACTCACTACATTTACAGCTGCCACTCATTTTGGACTAAAATCCTGCTGATATGAAGGTGAACACAAATCAGACTACAACAAATGGTATATATGTGATGTTTCCATAAAATCAAAGTGCTAAAAGAGTACTTAAAATATTTCATCTGAAACCACTTCCATGCATATTAAAATAAAAACATATTCAAGGCCAAAATTTATATTTATTTTTATATATAACTTTTCATATAAAATGTTCTCAATTTGAGTTTTTTAACAACAGAGTCTGTGCCATATTCATTTTTGTTCCCTAAGTATGTCTTATGGGGAGAATAAATCATAGCACATCAAAGTAGTCACTGTCTTTTATGGTTAGAAACAGAGTTAGAGATAAAATGTTCATGATCTCTAGTCTCTGCTGTTGTCATTTTCAAAAAACATTTTTTTCATCTTTTTCTCTTCTTTAGCATAGATAACCTCAGGTCCCTTGTAACTTACTTCTCTACTATCTGATTGACTTTGAACCTTGGGACTGTTTGTGCCACTGATAAGTTCAAGGAGCATGCCATTGAATAAAATATTCAAGAAAGATATGATTTTGAATTACCCTGTCTTTTTTTTTAATCCATTCATGTTAATATTCTCATTTGGGATGTTGGGACTGTTTACTCTCAGTTTCTTTTGATCCCCAGATAATCTCTGCAAATACACGTGAACCTAATACATATTCAACAAGTAACTGAATCTCCAAACACTTCAGTTTGATAATCTCATAAAACTTTCTTTATCTGGTAAAATTTCCCTCCTTTAAAGTAGAGAAATGGGTCACATTAGCAAGATAGTGTACCTACTTGTTCCCAGAGCATCAGTTGCCCGCATGTTATTCTGCCAGGGTGATGCTTGCATTTTCCTTCTATGACATAGGGTGGCTTCCTTTGGGAAAAATATAGATCTGCAACTGTGATGGAATCAAGGAAGCCTTTCACATGAGTGACAACACAAGACAGCCAAGTACACAGCAAGGCAGCCAAATGAGTTACGGAGCTGGAGTTGTTGCTCACTTGGGGCAGCACAAACCTGAAACAGAAGCAAGCGAAAACAGAAATGGAATAAAGGTGTAGGATCTAGAAGAGAGAAGTTTCTCTTCTTTCCTTCTATCACCTGCTCCTTTTAAGTTTTCTTCTCACAACGTTGCTTACTTCAGACCTGAGACTTGCAAAACGTTCTAGACAATTATGTGACCATAAGGTCAAAGTACTCAGCACAGCATTTTATGATCTTGATATTCTGGCCCCAGCCTGTCTTCCTGCTAGAACATCAGGCACTCAGCAACAGCTTGAGTATTATTACTAGATAGCATAAACTGTTATTTCCCATGTTAACATCAATGCTTTGTTTAGTCATATGGAAAAATCTTTCTATTGTGATCTGTGCCTATTCAATGCCCTTCTGAAATATTTCTTGATCATCAATAGTTGCCTAACACAGATCGCTAAAACCAAGCAGTAACTTCAGTATAAAAATGTAAATATGTAAATAAGCTTTTCATTTTTAATGCAAAACAACAAATTTTAAATTTAGAAGCTATGGAAATTTTAAAAATAATTTCTTCAGGATACCAAGAGAATAGGATATTTAGAATAATTAATTCTATAAATATTTACTCAGTCGTGCCCGACTCTTTGCGACCCTGTGGACTGTAGTTTACAAGGCTCCTCTGTCCATGGAATTTTCCAGGCAAGAGTACTGGAGTGGGTTGCCATTTCCTTCTCCAGGGGATCTTCCCGACCCAGGTATCAAACCCAGGTCTCCCGCATTGAGGGCAGACACTTTACTGTCTGAGGCACCAGGGAAGCCCTACTAAACTCTTACTATGTATTAAAGACTAAAGTGTTAGTTGCTCAGTCATGTCTGACTCTGTGCGACCCCGTGGACTGTAGCCCACCAGGCTCCTCTGTCCATGGGGATTCTCCAAGCAAGAATACTGGAGTAAGTTGCCATTTCCTTCTCCATCAGATTTTCCTAACCCAGGGATGGAACATGCATCTCTTACGTCTCCTGCATTGGCAGGTGGGTTCTTTACCACTAGCACCACCTGGGTAGTCTCATTGTGTATTAAAGACTATGACAAGTCAACTAATCCTTATGATCAGTGAATTAGATGTCAGGGTAGTGAAAATCATACAAGTGGAATAAAGAAAAAAATTTAAATGAAGACAGTTTAAGATACCTATGAAATAATATCCAGTGTACTAACATTTACATTGTGTGGGTCCCAGAAGAAGAAATGGAGAGAAAGGTGCAGAGAAGAAATCTGAATACATAATAGCTGAGAACCTCCCAACCTAAGAAAGGACACAGACATCCAAGTCCAGAATCGCAGAGATTCCCAAATAAGATCGCCCCAAAGAGGACCACACAGAGAAACATAATTAAAATGGTGAAAGTTAAAGATAAAGAGAAACTATTAAAAGCAGCAAAGAAGAAGCAACAAATTACATGCAGAGGAACTCCCATAAGACTATCAGTTGACTTTTCAGTAGAAACTGTGCAGGCCAGAAGGTCAAATATATTTAAAGTGATGAAAAGGAAAAACCTACAACCAAGAATACCTACTCTATCAAGCAAGCCTTTCATTCACATTTGAAGGAGTTTTATAGACAAGCAAAATTAAGAGTTCAGCATCACCAAACTAGCTTTATAAGAAATGTAAAAAGGACTTCTCTAAATAGAAAAAAATATCAAACTGGAAATACGAAAATTATAAAAGCAAACACTTAAGAAGCTATTCAGTTCAGTTCAGTCGCTCAGTCGTGTCCAACTCTTTGCGACCCCATGAATCGCAGCACACCAGGACTCCCTGTCCATCACCAACTCCCAGAGTTCACTCAGACTCACATCCATCGAGTCAGTGATGCCATCCAGCCATCTCATCCTCGGCCGTACCCTTCTTCTCCTGCCCCCAATCCCTCCCAGCATCAGTCTTTTCCAATGAGTCAACTATTAGTATGAGGTGGCCAAAGTACTGGAGTTTCAGCTTTAGCATCATTCCTTCCAAAGAAATCCCAGGGCTGACCTCCTTCAGAATGGACTGGTTGGATCTCCTTGCAGTCCAAGGGACTCTCAAGAGTCTTCTCCAACACCACAGTGCAAAAGCATCAATTCTTCGGCGCTCAGCCTTCTTCACAGTCCAACTCTCACATCCATACATGACCACTGGAAAAACCATAGCCTCGACTAGACAGACCTTTGTTGACAAAGTAATGTCTCTGCTTTTCAATATGCTGTCTAGGTTGGTCATAACCTTTCTTTCAAGGAGTAAGCGTCTTTTAATTTCATGGCTGCAGTCACCATCGGCAGTGATTTTGTCTAACACTGTTTCCACTGTTTCCCCATCTATTTGCCATGAAGTGATGGGACCAGATGCCATGATCTTCGTTTTCTGAATGTTGAGCTTTAAGCCAGCTTTTTCACTCTCCTCTTTCACTTTCATCAAGAGGCTTTTTAGTTCCTCTTCACTTTTTAGTTCCTCTTCACTTTTTAGTTCCTCTTCACTTCTGCCATAAGGGTGGTGTCATCTGCATATCTGAGGTTATTGATATTTCTCTAAGCAAACTTGATTCCAGCTTGTGCTTCTTCCAGCCCAGCGTTTCTCATGATGTACTCTGCATAGAAGTTCAATAAGCAGGGTGACAATATACAGCCTTGACGTACTCCTGTTCCTATTTGGAACCAGTCTGTTGTTCCATGTCCAGTTCTAACTGTGGCTTCCTGACCTGCATACAGATTTCTCAAGAGGCAGGTCAGGTGGTTTGGCATTCCCATCTCTTTCAGAATTTTCCACAGTTTATTGTGATCCACACAGTCAAAGGCTTTGGCATAGTCAATAAAGCAGAAATAGATGTTTTTCTGGAACTCTATTGTTTTTTTCCATGATCCAGTGGATGTTGGCAATTTGATCTCTGGTTCTTCTGCCTTTTCTAAAGCCAGCTTGAATATCAGGAAGATCACAGTTCATGTATTGCTGAAGCCTGGCTTGGAGAATTTTGAGCATTACTTTACTAGCTTGTGAGGTGAGTGCAATTGTGCAGTAGTTTGAGCATTCTTTGGCATTGCCTTTCTTTGGGATTGGAATGCAAACGGACCTTTTCCAGTCCTGTGGCCACTGCTGAGTTTTCCAAATTTGCTGGCATATTGAGTGCACTAGACCATTCAGGTATGACCTAAATCAAATCCCTTATGATTATACAGTGGAAGTGAGAAATAGATTTAAGGGACTAGATCTGATAGACAGAGTGCCTGATGAATTATGGACGGAGGTTTGTGACGTTGTACAGAAGACAGGGATCAAGACCATCCCCACGTAAAAGAAAAGCAAAAAAGCAAAATGGCTGTCTGAGCAGTCCTTACAAATAGCTGTGAAAAGAAGAGACGCAAAAAGCAAAGGAGAAAAAGAAAGATATAAGCATCTGAATGCAGAGTTCCAAAGAATAGCAAGAAGAGATAAGAAAGTCTTCCTCAGCGATCAATGCAAAGAAATAGAGGAAAAGAACAGAATGGGAAAGACTAGAGATCTCTTCAAGAATATTAGAGATACCAAGAGAACATTTTATGCAAAGATGTGATCGATAAAGGACAGAAATGGTATGGACCTAAAAGAAGCAGAAGATATTAAGAACAGGTGGCAAGAATAAACAGAAGAACTGTATAAAAAAGATCATGACCCAGGTAATCACAATGGTGTGATCACTCACCTAGAGCCAGTCATCCTGGAATGTGGAGTCAAGTGGGCCTTAGAAAGCAGCACTATGAACAAAGCTGGTGGAGGTGATGGAATTCCAGTTGAGCTATTTCAAATCCTGAAAGAAGATGCTGTGAAAGTGCTGCATTCAATACGAAGCTATTAGGAAGGTTAAAAGAAAAAAGCTGAATTGCCGTTAAAACTAGGGGAGCCATCATATTTAGTTAGTGCCTGTTCTGTCAAATGTGAAAAAAGTCACAATTTTAAAAAATTTATTCTCATGAAAACCTTTGAAATGAGCTATAAATCATTTTTCTTATGTAGGAGAAATTTGAAAGAGAAAATGCTAAGTGCTAATCCATAATAGTTTAGTAATGGAACTGGAATTCAAACCGACATTATTTCTACATTGCATTCCCTCTAAAATTCATAAGCTAAAGTCTTGACCCCAGCATCACGGGATGGAACTTAATTCGGAAATAGGGTCCTTGCAGATGTAATTAGTTAAGTTGATGTCGTACTGGAGCAAAGTGAGTCCCTAATTCAACATGGCCTGTATCGTTATAAAAAGAGATCTGAACACAGAACAGAGACCGAACAAACACGCATGTAGAAGAGATGATGTGAAGAGGCACAGAATGCCTTGGGAACAGCAAGGCAGACCCTGGGCTAATGTGCCTGCATGCCAGGATGCCAGTGATTTCCAGCAAACCATGAGAAGCCAGGAGAGACCTGCAGATCAGGTTGCCCCTATGAATTGTAGAGACTAGTCTTGCCAACTGGGCCCCCTAGCTGGTGCTAGTGGTAAAGAACCCCCCTGCCAATGTAGGAGACATAGAGACACAGGTTTGATCCCTGGATCAGGAAGGTGCCCTAGAGGATGACATGGCAACCTATTCCAGTAGTCTTGTTTGAGGAATCCCAGTGAGCTACAGTCTATAGGGTTGCAAAAGAGTCATACACAACCAAAGTGATTTAGCACTTGTGCACTCAACTCTTCCAACATCTTGATCTGGGTCTTCTAACCACCAGAAATGTGAGAAAATATATTTCTGTTGTTTAAGCCACATAATCTATGATATTCTGTCACAACAGCCCTAGCAAACTATCACACCCATGTCTCTAAAATGTATAATTTCCACATGTCTAATTATTTTCCTTCAAGCCACTTCCCTTTTAAACTTCATTTATATCACAAATATTTTCATAGAATACAGTGTGACTGTATCCTAAACATATCTAGTTTCACAGAAAATAAGCCAATAAATACCTATTATTGAAAGAATTTTAGAAAAGAGACTGTTTTAGCAAAGGTACCTTAAAAATCCTCGTCCTTAGTACTAACAAAGGGTACGAGCTCATCTTTTCTGCACGCTTGGTCATTACTGTCTTTTAAGAGTTGTCCTTTGTCTAAAGGGTCTAGAAACCCTGGAGCTAGATTCTCCAGAACTCACTGATGCATGATTCCAGTACCAATAACAGGGACTCTCAGATCTGGAAAGTTAAAAGGAAAGCAAGAACTTCCCTGCCATAGAAATCACAGACCACCTTAGATTTTATCAGACCTGATATGTTGCATTAACTTCTGGGCCCTGGCCCATGAATCTCACCTTTTTCAGATCTGTATGTCTGTCCAATACTTCGGCCACCTGATGCGAAGAGCTGACTCATTTCAAAAGACCCTGATGCTGGGAAAGATTGAGGGCAGGAGGAGAAGGGGACTCCAGAGGATGAGATGTTTGGATGTCAATGCCAACTCAATGGACATGGGTTTGGGTGGACTCTGGGAGTTGGTGATGGACAGGGAGCCCTGGCTTGCTGTGGTTCATGGAGTCGCAAAGAGTCAGACATGACTAAGCGACTGAACTGAACTGATGTCTGTCTGAAATATTCCTACATGACCTGTTTAGGGAGGAGCAACATTTAGATCCTATTACTGAGACTAACATTACTGGTCCTCATTCTGAATGTTCAAGAAGACTTCCCAAAGAAGAAAAATGAAAGTGTTAGTTGCTCATTCATGTCTGACTCCTTGTGACCCCGTAGACTATAGCCCACCAGACTCTTCTCTCCTGGAATTCTCCAGTCAAGAATACTGGAGTGGGTAGCCATTCGCTTTTCCAAAGGAGTTCCTGTGATAAATCTACTTAAATATTCTAGAGTGGTTTCCATTTTCCTGACTGAATCCTGTCTGTTAAGGCGACAAGAGATGTGCAGAATAATTTTTTTTTTTTCCTGGTGAGCTTCCACTTTGAGAATCTTATCACTGTGAATGCAGAAATAAGATGTAATTTCAAGAGATAGAAATATATATTTTTCTTATACTCAGAAGGCATTTTAACTGAGAAAGACTACACTTTGGCATCTAGAAGTGAGTCTCAAACTCACTTCCTACCTGAGGTATAAAAAAACAGAAAGAAAAAACTCCAACCACAGTGACTTTATGGAAGTACGGGTGTCCAGACAATCCATTCTAGCCTCTGTATCAGTTTCTTACATGTAATGCCTGGCTCTTTCCTCTTATGGTAGCAAATATAGGTTGCTTGAATTCACATGACCTTTCTTTAAACTGCCTCGTAAATGTATACACTTGTGATTTTAATTACATTCTCATCTTTTTTCTCTTTCCAATCCCAAATTATCTGTTGTCAATTAACTCTAGGCATTTTTCCAATCAATATGATAAAGCATATGTTCCAAGGGGAGGATAAATATTCATATAGCACCCAGCTAAAAAAAAATTCAAACTTAGTTACTGCCATATTAAAGTAACTTAAATGATTTTTGAGTTTGCCTCTGAGAAAGACATATGTAGTAAAATCAATACATGAATAAAAGAAAAAGGGACCAATTTCATCACTAATATTCAAATGGGGCTGCTTTATTTACAAGGGTGTGATCTATGCAGACCTTTGAAATGAATCATTTCTTCATTATGGATGTTCTAAAATAAAATAGATCATTAATGGTCCTAATAGACAATCTACAGACTTCAAGTATTATTTTAAAAGAATAGTGTTTGACATAGCAGTTGTTGTTGTTGCTGTTTCTGAAAGTCATTAGTGTTATTTCCTTGCAGTTACCAATTACTATGGTTTACTTTTAATCTCAAAAAGAGTTTTTATATTATAATATACTTCATTATGTGATTTATTGAAATCTAACTCATTGTATCATTTTCTCTCTTTGAAATAATTCATTTAAATATCTGATTTATCCTCATTTCCCTTCACCTTCTTGAAAAAAAAGTCTGGAATTGAAAAAATGAAATATAATAACATCTATAACTGAAAAAATAAAACCACTTTGTTTAGAAGGATTTTGATAGATTTTTCTCTGTATTCAAATAAATTCAGACAGTTAATGAAACTGATTTAAGGACATGGCAACCCACTCCAGTGTTCTTGCCTGGAGAATCCCAGGGACGGTGGAGCCTGGTGGGCTGCAGTCCATGGGGTCACTAGGAGTCAGACACGACTGAGCGACTTCACTTTCCCTTTTCACTTTCATGCATTGGAGAAGGACATGGCAACCCACTCCGGTACTCTTGCCTGGAAAATCCCATGGGCGGAGGAGCCTGGTAGGCTGCAGTCCATGGGGGTCGCTAAGAGTCGGACACGACTGAGGTGACTTAGCAGAGTGGGGGAAAGACACAGAAATTTTGAAATATTGGTGGTATGGGGGTGAACATATAAAATTTATTTATCTTCACATTAGGAAATGACAATTAAAAATATTTCCTTTAAGTCTTAAAAAAAGGCTTTTGTTATAAGTAGAACAAAGGCATAATCTATATGATTTTTTTTTTTTTAGATTACAATACTTACATGACTAGAGTTCCTTTTTTTGCCTAAGTCCAACATAAATACCATCATAGATATAAGGAAATCAGCGAAGTTCTCTGATTTAAATTTTAAGTTACTAAGTATATTATCTTCTTTAAATATCTTTGTTTACTAGTCAAGGCTATGGTTTTTCCAGTAGTCATGTATGGATGTAAGAGTTGGACTGTGAAGAAAGCTGAGCACCAAAGAATTGATGCTTTTGAACTGTGGTGTTGGAGAAGACTCCTGAGAGTCCCTTGGACTGCAAGGAGATCCAACCACTCCATTCTGAAGGAGATCAGCCCTGGGATTTCTTTGAAAGGAATGATGCTAAAGCTGAAACTCCATTAGTTTGGCCACCTCATGCAAAGAGTTGACTCATTGGAAAAGACTCTGATGCTGGGAGGGATTGGGGACAGGAGGAGAAGGGGATGACAGAGGATGAGATGGCTGGATGGCATCACTGACTCGATGGACGTGATTTTGAGTGAACTCTGAGAGTTGGTGATGGACAGGGAGGCCTGGTGTGCTACAATTCATGGGTCACAAAGAGTCAGACATGACTGAGCGACTGAACTGAACTGAAATGATACACTTTTAAAATGACAGAAAAGGTACTCTAAGTCTAGGGCACATTTTTGGCTTGCCAACTTCAATAAGGGAATAATTGAACCAAAACTTCTTCCTTTATCCTGCTTTTCTATTTTACCTGTGGAGTTAAAGTTATAAAATATTGGATCAGGGATTTGAGTTAATTCCAGGATATATATATATGTATATGTGTGCGTGTGTGTGTGTGTGTATAGTAATTATTTTCAGGAAATGCAAATAAAATGATGAAAAGGAAATTTTGTTTAAAAAAAATACAAAACTAGTTTTCTATTCACAGAAATAAAAATTTAAATTATTTTTCTGATGTCACTATGAAAATAAGTGTTGATATAATAAATGTGGTCCTTTGCTTTTAGATGCCTTAGTATTTTTCTGTTATCTGTTGTACTCATAACTTCCCAAAGAGGAAATTGCTTGTCTAACCACTGCACTGAAGTTTAGTTAAATAAGACCTGATCATAGGAAAGATGAGACAAAAAGAAACAATTTGACTTGAGAAAATTACTGATTAATTATAACCCTAGACTAAATATAATTCCTTATAATTCAAAACCTTTAAAAATATTATTATCCAATTCCTGATTTAGTATTTTTGTACTTGAGAAAGCGTATACTTGCTGATTATTCTGTAACTCTTTTTCTGTTCCGTGATCCATCTTTATGCTAATATGTAATATTAGTTTTTTCATTGTCATTTCCTAAATAAAAAAAATAAAATAATGGTTAATTAAATATATAGTCAGATAAGCCCGGTTTTAAATCCTGGTTTCCCCGTTTGCTTAACTGTAAAATGTTGGAAAAGTTACTTACTTTCTCTGAGACTTAATTTCTTTGCAGTTAAAATGGGATAATTAAATAGATGAGAAGTAAGTTTGAAAAAATAAATGAGATAAATGGATAAGTCTTGGCTTTGGGCTTGGTACTTACAAATGTTCCATAAAAGGAAAGAAAATAATTGCAGGAAAAGTTGTTTGTTCTATGTTTTCGTCAATCTTATTTAAAGTGGTGTTTCAAATAATTTAATGTGTATAATTTGCTACATTTAGCAGCTAAGTATTCTTACTCTTTGTAAACTTGATTTCAAAGTGATTATCCAAAATTCCCTAATTACAAGTATCTTTCTTCTTCCCCTCCTCTTTTCTCTCTTTTCTTTCTCCTTCTTTTCTTTCCTCTTCTATGCATTTCATATATATATATGTACATATACATATATACACATACACACACATGCACACATATATATGTGTGTGTTTGTGTGTATGTGTATACAGTGAGCCCCTTGCCACAGGAGGTATCCCAGCCAGCAGGAGCAAATGACCTTGCCAGAGCACTGTAGGTTGCAAACTGAGCTCTGACAATGTTTCCCAATCTTGCAATATATTAGGGTTACCTAGTAAAATTCACATAACCTGGCCCAACTTACATCTAATAAATTCAAATGTTAGTGAGTGTAATTCATGAACTCATTGTTTTTTAGCTACTAAGTCGTGTCTAACTTTTTTTGTGAGAAGGAATGATGCTAAAGCTGAAACTCCAGTACTTTGGCCACCTCATGCGAAGAGTTGACTCATTGGAAAAGACTCTGATGCTGGGAGGGATTGGGGGCAAGAGGAGAAGTGGATGACAGAGGATGAGATGGCTGGATGGCATTACCGACTCAATGGACGTGAGTCTGAGTGAACTCCGGGAGTTGGTGATGGACAAGGAGGCCTGGCATGCTGTGATTCATGGGGTCGCAAAGAGTCAGACACTACTGAGTGACTGAACTGAACTGAACTGGACTGTAGGCCACCAGGCTCCTCTGTCCATGGAATTTCCCAGTAAAGAAAACTGGATTTGGTAGCCAATTCCTTCTCCAGGGGATCTTCCTGACCCAGGGATCAAACTCCTGTCTCCTGCATTGGCAGGCACTCTTTATCATTAAGCCACCTGAGAAGCCCAAACCATGAATATGGATTGCTAAAAATTCCCCTGTGTGATTTTGGTCTATTTGCTCTGTAAATGGTATGTCAGGACAACTGGTCTAGATAGATTATTTTTAGTTACAGATGCTGTATTGCTAAAATTAATACAGAGAATCAGTTTCTTTGCTCCCTTCTGACTTCCTACTGACCAATAAGGCAATTTGGATTCTAGCCCTCAGCCAAAATAAACTCTTTATTTGAGATCAGATTGTAATTACATTTTAATCTGTACACTCAATAAAAATTTATTATAAATAAAAATTTATTGAGTATATAATAGGTCCCAGGCACCATTTCTTCAACTCCCTGACATCTTAGATTAATGGCTCTTCAAATTCTTTCTCACATTCCGGAAAGTCCAAAGTTCTTGTGTACTCAGCCCATAAAAAAACAGAACACCTCAAACGATTCCTTCAACTCCAGGATTTTATTTTCAATGATAAAATCAATATGAGTGAAGAGAAACTCCGGGAGTTAGTGATGGACAGGCAGTCCGTGGAGTCACAGAGTTGGACATGACTGAGTGACTGAACTGAACTGAACTAAAGCGGAAAACCTACTCACAAGCTGGAGCCTTGCTGCTCTGGGGACGTCTGCAAGCTTGACAGATGGCCTGAGTCCTGCCTGAATTACCACACACCACCTCTCCTTCTGGACCACACAGCATGAGGTGACGTGAAGACGGTAGCTACTCTCATTCCTGGCTCAGACTGCATCTAGCTCGCTTCATTGTATTTGTGAAAATCATTTTTCTACATTGTTTCAGTTAAGAATGCTCTGAGGAAAATTTAGAAACACACCAAGAGCTCAGAAATGCTAAATGAAATGCAAAATAGTTGCCCAAAGCAGTGTCATTTCTGAGAGGGACACATTTTAGTCATAACATAACAGATAACTCAGCAAATCAAAGAAGTACTTGATTATTCAGTTATCTATGTCTCAACTGGTTCAGTATAAATTGTTTACAAAGGGACTTACTTTGGTTTACAAAGAACTAGTCTCACAGGTGTGGGTGGGGGCTGTATTTATGCTATTGTATCTGTCTAAGGGTTCCACCGATTATTTACTCAGCTAGCAAAGAACAGTGAAAAACAGCAAAGTGAAAGTCGCTCAGTTGTGTCTGACTCTTTCTGACCCCATGGACTATACAGTCTATGGAATTCTCCAGGCCAGAATACTAGAGCGAGTAGCCATTCCCTTCTCCGGGGGATCTTCCCAACCCAGGGATTGAACCCAGGTCTCTGCATTGCAGGCTGATTCTTTACCAGTTGAGCCACCAGAGAGGCCCAAGAATTCTGGAGTGGGTAGCCTATCCCTTCTCCTGTGGATCTTCCCCACCCAGTAATTGAACTGGGGTCTCCTGCATTGCAGGCAGATTCTTTACCAACTGCTGCTGCTGCTGCTGCTGCTGCTGCTGCTGCTGCTGCTGCTGCTGCTGCTGCTGCTGCGTAGCTTCATTCTTGTCCGACTCTGTGCGACCCCATAGATGGCAGCCCACCAGGCTCCCCCATCCCTGGGATTCTCTAGGCAAGAATACTGGAGTGGGTTGACATTTCCTTCTCCAATGCATGAAAGTGAAAACTGAAAGTGAAGTCGCTCAGTCCTGTCTGACTCTTAGCGACCCCATGGACTGCAGCCTACCAGGCTTCTCCATCCATGGGATTTTCCAGGCAAGAGTACTGGAGTGGGGTGCCATTACCAACTGAGCTATGAGCAAACTTGAGTCAAAATATTTTGTTACAGAATTGCTTACCTCAATAATTTTAGAAAGAAGGTCCCTGATTCCCTAGCACTCTTTTCTTTTCTTTTTTTTTTTTTTTTGCAACACATGTGATAAAAACCAATAGACTCCAACTCAAATGCCAAATCCAATAATTGATAGCAAGTATTTGGAGCACTTGGGCTTCCCTGGTAGCTCTGTTGGTAAAGAATCCGCCTGCAATGCAGGAGACCCTGGTTTGATTCCTAAGTCAGGAAGATCTGCTGGAGAAGGGATAGATAGGCTACCCTCTCCATTGTTCTTGGGTTTTCCTTGTGACTCAGCTAGTAAAGAATCTGCCTGAAATGCAGGAGACCTGGGTTGGATCCCTGAGTTGGAAAGCTCCCCTGGAGAAGGGAAAGTCTACCCACTCCAGTGTTCTCGCCTGTAGAATTCCATGGACTATAGCCCATGGGGTATATTTGGAGTACAGGTCTGTGAAGGACTGGGAAGTCATGGCCAGACTTTCCAGTAATAAGTGCCCAGACAGGGTGGTGATCTGCTGTAAACCAGGAGAGGGCTGGACTTGGGTAAGTCTTGCCCAGAACTCAACATTATTGTGCTATATTATGATGATCTGTTTATATGTCTGTCACCCTTATGGTCATATACGACTTCAGGAGCGGGATTATATTTTGCTTATTTTTGTACCATCAATAGCCAGTACACTAGAGCCACTTAACAGCAACTTGGTGAATGACTGGGAGGCAAGAAGTCAAGAAGGCATGCCGGTAGATTGCTCGTCTTTCCAAAGGTAAAATCAAGTATCTCTGAATGTGATGACTTGACTATAACTCATACCCTCTCCACTATTTCACTCAATCTAGCCTTCCACCTCAAAGAAACTAGGAACAATTTTGGCTACTCATTCAACCCTATTTTTTTTCAAAATGACCTTTTGTCATTTTTATTCAAGTACTTCTTATATTTCCAGTCCATTGACTCCTCATGCTCACTATTATCCTGTACACATTAATTTTCTCTCTCTCTCTTTTTTTTTTAAATTTTCAACCTCTTCCAAGGTCAAGATACCACTAATTTAAAGACAACAGACATACACATACTCAGAAATATCCATTTTTAAAGCAAATTATCAAAATACCTTAGTTTTAAAACTAACATTTATTTTCAATATATATATTTATCATATATTTTTAGAATTCAGTAATTTCAAGGTGACTACCCTTTTAGTAGATACATTGGCATTATCTCTTCTTACTTCTCTCAACAGCAGCACATTTTGTTTCACTAATGTCACTAATAAGAAGAAAATAAAGTAGATCCTACTTATTTTCAGTTTGTTAACAGTTCGAGAAGAAGGAGTTAAATTGAGTATAATGAAGATGTGAGATTCTTTGGAAGTTTGTTCAATTTGTGCTTATCACTATGGCTGTGAGTAATCATGTGGTATTTTTAATGAGATTGAAATAATTAGATAGTTACACAAAGGCCACCTGGTCCCTGGACAACCACAGAAAACTGAACAAGTTTCTTTCTTTTTTTTCCTAAGCAATTACTCACTCAGCAAGCATTTACTGATTATCTGTTATAAGAGAAGCATTTGAGAGTTATATAAGTCTCTGCTATACCTGGTTTCATAAGGAATTTCCAGTGCATCTGAGGAAAGAGTTTTCACACACACAAAAAGGATATAATGTGGAATTATAAAATTCCACCATCTAATAACCTTGAAATCCACTTTGGCATTGTCCTCTCTTTTATGAGTCCTGAGATCAAGCCTTGTTGAGTCTTCCTGCAAAATACTTCCTGCAAAGTATTTCTCTAATGCATCCACTTCTGTCCAGGTAGGCTGTCACCAATCTTATTCAAATCAGTTATCTCTATCAATTTTTCTTGGGACCCCTTCCTGCTTAATCTCTGCTTCCTCTAATTCATTTTCACAGCAAGGTTATGCTCTTTCAAAATCCATTTGATCTTTTGTTGGAATCTCATTAATAGCCTTCCGTTTCTCTTGAGAAAGAATTTGAAATCCCCTTTCCATCTAGCCCTAACCTCTCCACAAGCCTCAACCTTATAACTCCCACCTTTGTTCCCTGAGAATCAGTTACCCTCTTTGTTGTTTTTATACCTTTGTTGTTTTGAGGGCAGGGAGATTGTTACTTTTGTCTTACATCCTTCATAGAAATTAAAACAGTATCTAGCATGTGGTGGTTGTTGGAAAAATACTTAATATTAGAGAAAAAAATCAGAAAGATAGTGGAAGGCTAGAAACTAAAACGACAGAAATGAAGAAATATTTTTGCTCTACTGTATACCAGATATGGGCTTCCCAGGTGGTGCTAGTGGTAAAGAACCCACCTTCCAATGCAGAAGACATAAGAGATGTGGGTTTGATCCCTGGGTAAGGAAGACCTCCTGGCGGAGGGCATGGCAACTCAGTCCAGTACTCTTGCCTGGAGAATGCCATGGGCAGAGGAGCCTGGCAGACTACGATCCATAGAGTCACAGAGTTGGACATGATTGAAGCAACCTAGCACGCACACAAACCAAATATTATACATGCATTATCTCAGTTAATTTTACTAACACTTCCTCAGCGACAGGCAATTTTGTTGCTGATGAAACTTCTTTTATAAAGTTAAAATGTTTCCACGGTCACAAAATAGTACGAAGTCATAGAACTGGGATTCAAACCCAGGTTTCTATGATTTGCTCTGCTAAGACACTTACAGTATCTGAATTATTTTAATTTTAACCCAAAGGAAATGGAGAGCCAGATGTTAGAACTAGAGAATAATACAAGATATATATCACCTATCTATTCTAATGGAGAAAGAGAGAGAGAGAGAGAATGAATCAACAAGGGTATATATTATTTACTTAGAGATTCAATGCAATGAGACTAATTAAAAGCACAGATCAATCAATGAAATAATATTGACATAGACATGCCCAAGATAAAATCAAAAAATAGGGAATTTTTTAAAGGTACAATTTCTGTCATAAATTAATCTTTAATGTATAGTATTAATATATTTATGAGAAGCTGTTTTTTCTTTCTTCTTTTCCCAGGAAAAAAGAAGAAAGTATGTCTTAAAGTAATCACATTGTGTAAAATAAGGACCAGAGTCAAATCCTAAAATATTTTTAAGTGTAGAGTGCTGTTGGCCAGTGTTAGGAAAAGTGATACAAAGGCAAGCTAATCTGTAAAAATGTCGTGGCTCTTCCCTTATCCTCAAATAACCCATCAAGGTAACTGTGGTGAAAATAACTTATAAATTCTTAATTTCAGCAGCAGAGAAAAAGTACCACAAAACTAAAAGGAAATGGAAGTCTAAAAATCAAGAAGTATGATTCTGTA
The DNA here is from genome assembly GCF_023091745.1 of Budorcas taxicolor. Taxonomy (NCBI): domain Eukaryota; kingdom Metazoa; phylum Chordata; class Mammalia; order Artiodactyla; family Bovidae; genus Budorcas; species Budorcas taxicolor. Next base: position 22,130,508 of record NC_068934.1, read on the forward strand.
GGCAGGACATTTGGTGAGTAGAAAAATTTGGAAATGCAGAGTAAAACACTGCTGGAATCAGTTGTTATAAGATTTGGGTGGAAAAAAGCAAGTAATGTTTTAAAATTCTAAGCCAAAGGCTTCACATATCTGAACAGCTTTATAACAAGCAAATCATCCTCTTTTGAGTTCAAAGATATTTTTAAAAAGAAAGTACTCATTAATAGGCTGCTGTGATAGTGTCAATGGTCTTAATAAGAATTAGATAAAATTGCTAAAAAAAGAGATAATGCAATCTGACAACTGTAACTGAAAAGAAAAAAAAAAAAATAGCCAGAAAGAGAGAGCATGATTACCAATATATTCAAGAGTCTGTCAAAGTCTAGAAAAAAAAAATATCTTCTGGGAAATTATCTTATTGGAAAAGTCAAGCAAATATTATAATTTGCTATTTTGATTTTGACTTACAAATCTTTAAAATACAATCATAGTTTGATTTTGATCAGGTACTGAAGTCACTTATTTAAATAAAGTCTTTGAGTACATATACACAATGGAGTATTACTCAGCCATTAAAAAGAATACATTTGAATCAGTTCTAATGAGGTGGATGAAGCTGGAGCCTATTATACAGAGTAAAGTAAGCCAGAAAGAAAAACACCAATACAGTATATGAACGCATATATATGGAATTTAGAAAGATGGTAATGATACCCCTGTATGCGAGACAGCAAAAGAGACACAGATGTATGGAACAGACTTTTGGACTCTGGGGGAGAGGGAGAGGGTGGGATGAATTGGGAGAATGGCATTGAAACAAGTATAATATCATATAAGAAACGAATCGCCAGTCCAGGTTCAATGCAGGATACAGGATGCTTGGGGCTGGTGCACTGAGATGACCCAGAGGGATGAGATCGGGAGGGAGATGGGAGGAGGGTTCAGGATGGGGAACACATGTACACCCATGGTGGATTCATGTTGATGTATGGCAAAACCAATACAGTATTATAAAGTAATTAACCTCCAATTAAAATAAATAAATTTAAATTAAAAAATAAATTAAAATAAAATTTTATTACTAATATCAGAGAAATGTTCATGATAACATTAATCTTACGGAACAAAAATGACATACATTTACATACAAAATGAGAAAAATATATACGTTGATAATCCACTGAAAGATTAGCTCTGGTAGTAGAAATTTAGGATACCTGAAAGTCCAAAATTAAGTGAATACCTAAATATAATACATTCCTTGCTAGAAATTTAAGATAGATAATAAAAAATAAACTAAAAAATAAATCTAATGAGAAGGTCTAGAAGAAATAAAATGGAGTAAAATATAACTTGTTTTTAGTGGAATAGTGTACTTTTTCCTATTTTTAAAAATTAACATAATTACTCTGTACTTGTTATAATTTAAGTGCTTTGTAATACGATTTAGAAAACAAGGCATGAGTAAAATAATGGTAGGAATTCTTTATGTGTCTTCATTTAATTAAAGCTTTTAGTTGTTCAAATATTCTTCTTTTACTTTTAGTCACAACTTTTACTTGTGTCAACTTTCCTTATTTACAGGGAGCTATTGCAGGCTAGTATTATATCTAATGCAGTTCTGTATCAGATACCTGACAGTTACTAGAGATGGAGGGTTTGTGGCATCTGAAGCCACAGAGGGTGGCTATGAGTGGTGCCAGCCTGCTTAAATTTAAACCCTGCTTTGACACTTACTGGCTACAACATTCATTTCTGAATGCCTTGGCTTCCTAATCTGCTGGAGTGTATAATGGTATAGTATCTACATTATAAGGGTCTGTGTCCAAGGTAGAGAGAGTATTTAATAAAGTTTCAGGGCAACTTCATACAAGGTTCTGCATCATAAACCTCGTTGTACACTCATCCCCAGAACATACTCAGTGTTTGCCTATTGAATAAATGAATCAAGGAAATAGTGAAATTGTGCGGGTGAGTTAGAAAGCAAAATATGCATATTTTATGTATTATACATAAGTCAAGTCCCGTGATAAATGAGACTACAAGGAGAACAACTCAGGAGTTTCTCTGCTCAAGGATGTAAGAAGCTATTCAGGAAAGAGGACAAATAAACAGAACATGAAAATTCAGTAAGATGAATTCTCTGATAAAACAAGGCACTAGAGTCTATGGAAGCTCAGGGCAGGGGAAGTAATTCAGCTTACAGAGGCCTGGTCAGAGATGAATTTTGACCTGAATTTTAAGGCTAATGGGGGTAGAAATGCTCCCATTTGGAGAAAGAAAAAATACAGGTGGGGGAAAAAAGTGTCTTGGAACTCAGGAGAGCTAGTGGGTTCATAATGAGTGTCAAGTGTCACAGGAGCATCCATGTGAAGGTAATAGAAACAGTTGGATATGTAATTCTGCCTGGGATAGAAAAACGGTTTTGAGGCATCTGAAGCTCTTATGAACTGAGAAGACGCCTTAGGAAAAAAAAATAATAATTAAAAAGTAGGTCCAAGAGTGAATGCTTTAGGACTTACACAGAATTTAAAAGAAAAAATGACATACATTGCTTTTTAAAGTTGACAAATGACATAAATATCACAGAAGCTGAAAGTAAGGTAAACCCTTTGATTATTAATATACTATATACCACATCTCTGTAACATATTTTTTCTGACACTTTTTGGCTCCTTTCATGAGAACCATAAAGACACTATGAGCATTTTTTCTGCTCTCACCATATTCCAGGATTTATGGAGTGAGGAGAGGGGGCAGACAGGACGTGGCTGAACTGAAGGGGGGCCAGGTTAGATGTGAAGTCGAAGTTTCCCTAGGGCTTGTCCCTTGGCAAGAAGCAAATTCTGAATAAGAAACTTACTGCAGAGAAATTTACATAGGCCAGTTACCAATAGCAAGTAACCAATAGCAAGTTACTAATAGGCAAGTGTACCAATTGTGTACACCTCAATTGTGAGAACAGCAATTTCATAGTTTTTATTATAGAGAAAACAGAAAAATAACTGTTTTTCCACAAACATATTTGATTGAAATTTATTTTTATTGTAACCTTTCAGAACAGTGTCTTAATCTCCAACACTTTATTGGTAACTTGCCTATGTAAATTTCTCTGAAGAATTATGTTTATTGAGCCTGCTGTTTAGATTCAATGATAGGGTTTGAAAGTTTGATGAGATCTACCAAAAGCAAGTAGTCACTGAAGATTAAAGGGAGCCAGAGGTTTTATTTTATATATATTTATATATGTGTGTATATATATATATTTATATATGTGCATATATATATATATATATATATATATATATATATATATATATATAAAAATAATATACTTCCATATTGGGGCTTCCCTCATAGCTCAGTTGGTAAAGAATCTGCCTGCAATACAGGAGACCCAGGTTTGATTCCTGGGTCATGAAGAGCCTCTGGAGAAGGAAATGGCAACCCACTCCAGTATTCTTGCCTGGAGAATCCCATGGACAGAGGAGCCTGGCAGGCTACAGTCCATGGGATCGCCAGAGTTGGACACCACTTAGTGATTAAACAACCACCACCACACATATATATATTCTTTCCTCAGATTTTTTTCCATGTAGGTTATTACAAGGTATTACATGCTATTGAATATAATTCCATATGCTATACAGCAGGACCCTGTTTATCTATTTTATATGAAGCAGTTTGTTTCTGCTAATTCCAAATTTCTAATTTATCCATCACCCTCTTTGGTAGCCATAGGTTTGTTTTCCATGTCTGTGAGTCTGTTTCTGTTTTGTAAATAACTTCATTTGTATCACTTTTTTTTTAGATTCCAGACACAAGTGGGATCATATATCTGTCTTTCTCTGCATCGTTTCATTTAGTGTAATAATATAAAGGTCCATCCATGTTGCTGTAAATGGCATTATTATATTCTTTTCATGGCTGAGTAACATTCCACTGCATGTATGTGTACGTATGTATGTATATCTCCCATCATCTTTTTCCATTCATCTATTTATGGACATTTAGGTTGCTTTCATGTATTAGCTATTATAAATAGTGGGCAGAAGGGTTTTGAAGGGTCCCCCATAAGTTTTACCCGCAGCCACAGAATCAGCAAAAGTATAAATTGTGACCCTGGCTGGAGCAGTGCTGCATGATTCTAACCTATAACTGGAGGTGTGTGATCCTTCCTATACCTGGAAGAGAACATATAGAGACTGGCAAGGGGCTCCACCAAGAAAGGGGCTCTACAGCTAGTTTCATTACCTGTATTTCTATGTTCTGAAGCATAGATGATGGGACTAAGGCCAGTACAAGATGTGTAAGATACATTTTGTCACAGATGAGCTGATATTCTTATCCACCTTGTACACTTGCATATATAATAGCCAAATGTGGTCTTGTCCAGACAGCCATTCATAAATGTTAGATAAATGTCACAAACAATCAGTGCCATAGAGAGAAAGGGATGATCAACTTACCTTGGGTAGTCAGAGAAGGCTTTGTAAGGAAGATGAGTCTTTAATGCCTTGAACCACAAATTCTATATTTATGTAAACATTAGAATTATGAAAACTAATGTGAATATGTGAAAGAAGAAATCCAAAGCACCATTCCAAGTATCCACACAGAAGCCATTAAGAAAAATGGCTATGTGGATGTTGTCAGTATTTGTGAAAAAATAATTTTATATTCTACAATAATACATGAAAGAGATTTTGCTAAAATATCATCTTTAGGACAACTAGAAACACAAAGAGAATGACTTCCTTTCCTCAGTAGTCGATTGGAAAGACACTGTGATCTATCGAAGCAGAAGAAAGAAATACAAAGATAAGCATTCCTGTAACTAAAACACCTGGATATTTAGGCCTAAAATTTTATCAGTCTTTTCTGTTGGGTGGGAATTTTGCCTCAATTTCCTGGAGCATCTTGCAAAAGAGAGAAACTCTGCACTTCCTTGTAGGACTGAAATAATAATGAAGTTGAAAAGAATATTAAGTCTTGTCTCCTGGAAACCTAACTGGCTTGCAAAATAAGATCCTGGTGCTGCATTATCTCCCTTTTCAAGCTGTTCATAAACAGTGGACTGGATGACATGGATTTGCATATTCAGTGCAATTGTATTGAAACAGGAATATCGGTTCGCATTTCAAATGTGTATTGATTTCAAATGTATATTGTGTATTTCAAAATAAAATTTTACAATAGAAAACAAGGGAATGTAAGAAGATTTTTGGAAAATAAATAGTAGTTAATGCCGATACAAACTTTTTTCTCCAAACACTCCAAAATTCTAGTATTCAAAGTTCATCACACCATCCAGGACTTCATTAGCAAGATTCATTTCCTTTCTTCATTCATTACATTTAAATATGTGAAATCCAGAGTATAAAATGTGTTCCATCTCAAAAGGAAATCATGTTGTGTTTGTCTTATTAAACATCCTAAAACATTTCCTTGAAATATAAAACTTCCAAGATAGGAGTGTCTTTCAAGCCCATTTAATACACTTCTGTGCGTTAAACTCTGCTTATTATTTTGATTTTCTACCTCACTGCACCCACTGTGACTTGACTAGACTCAAAGAAAAGAGGTCTGTACATATTACTAAAATATCCCATTAACAACTCATGTTTGAGTCCAAATGTAAATGTCAGTACTTGATATTACATATTGACTTTTCTGATGGACACTCTCTTAAATACACATCTGTTTGAAAAAAGAATGAAAACTTTTGCATATACACTTTTCTTCTTATAAGAATGATAGCTAATATTTATTGTTTAGTATGCCAGATCCCTTGCTAAATGTTTCGCATACAAAGTGAATTCACATAATATTCAAAATAACCTTACAAGCTAGACATAATTACTATTTGTTTTGTAGGTAATTTAAGATGCAAAGAAGTTGAAGAGCAAACTTCTTCAATCTGCTTATAAAGGATTGTGTGTTTAATACTTAAACTACTGCTTTCCATAACAATGCTTAAAGGAAGGGCACTTCATGGACGAATGACCCTCAATTAAATTGAAATTCTAAAATGACTAAGGACTTCTGTACTCAAAAGACTCCATTTTTAATGGAAAATAAGAAACAAATTTTATTTTATAATTCTAACCAGTCTCTCCTCCCCAGTTCACTTCTCCAAAACAGTTAAGATTTATCTTATCTAAATATACTTCCTAAATGACTCAGTTCAGTTCAGTTCAGTTGCTCAGTCGTGTCCGACTCTTTGCGACCCCATGAATCGCAGCACGCCAAGCCATCACTAAGGTCTGCAAAATATCTGATATTAGGGAACTATGGATCCCATGATTGATGGAATTAAGAGGTACCATGAAGAAGTTCTGAGCAAGACAAGACCTCCCTGAAATGACTTGCAGAAGTCTGAGCATATGAAGATGCATGAGCTTTTCTGAATCTGGAGTTCATGGCTTTCATCATCTTTTCTGTGGCTCCGTGAGAGCCTGAAGAGTTGATCATTACTCTTTTGGAGGAAATAGATCAAAGAAGTCTACTTTTCAACTAGCCACATAGGATCCCCGGGTTAGGCAAGTCCTCTGTCCACATACATTCCAAAAAACTCATTAAAACTTAGATCTCCCAAGTGGATGGGAAGTTCAAACTCTATCATATTAAAAAGTTCAAGTTTTCCTGGAGTCCAAGCTACATAGATGAGAAAACCAGTATTTGGGTCCAGCCATTCTTATAACTCTTTCCAAGATGACCTTGTATTAATAGACCCAACTAACTCAGAATCCACATTTTAAGGATGATAGGAGTGACAGAGGGCTTCCCAAGTGACGCTTGTGGTAAAGAACCTGCCTACCAAAGCAGGAGACATGAAGAAGAGGTTCGATCCCTGGGTTGGGAAGATACCCTGCAGGAGGGCATGGCAACCCACTCCACTATTCTTATCTGGAGAATTCCATGGACAGAGGAGCCTGGCGGGCTATAGTCCATAGGGCTGCACAGAATCAGACATGACTGAGGCAACTGCTTCAGTGACAGGAGAACCTATGATATCAGCAGAGATGGCTTTAAAAACAAATAAGCAAACAAAAAAACCTTTATTTTAGAGATTCAGGATTAAATCATTTCTTGCTTTCAAGATCAATGTTAAAGAAAGCTTGAAAATATTAGCCTGTAATGTATGTTCTTTAAAATTAGATTTTTTTTCAATCTTTAGGGACAGACATAACGGGCATATTTTCAACATCAGAATTATTCTTTCAGGACTTCCCTAGTGGTCCAGTGGTTAAGAATCCACCTGCCAATGCAAGGGACACAGTATCCATCCCTGGTTGGGGAAGATCCCACATGCCACTCAGCAGCTGAAACCTGGACCCTAGAATCTGTGCAACAAGAGAAGCCACTGCAATGAGAAGCCTACCCACCTGAGTGTTCTTGCCTGGAGAATCCCAGGGACAGGGTAGCCTGGTGGGCTGCCATCTATAGGGTCGCATAGAGTCAGACACGACTGAAGCAACTTAGCAGCAGCAGCAGCAGCAATAAATATCCAGCACAGCCAGAAATGAATGAATAAAAATTTTAAGAAAATAGTTATTCTTTCATTCACCATTATTCTTATATTTATTTAGTACATTGTTCATCATGAAGGTAATAATTTTTCAGAGATGAATTGCTTAGGGAACAGGGCATAGTCTCAACATAAATCCTTAAGGAATGGATGAAGAACAATGGGTGATGTTATTTTAAACCAGGTTGGCTAGATTCCACCTTCAGATCTACAGCCATAAAGTTCTTTGCCTTTCTCCTTCCTCCTGCCTCTCTATGTCAAAGGAAACAGAGAATGTCAGAAGCAGCAGTATGAAGTTGCCATAGAAATGTGCAAATCTCTTTTGAAGTACATCTATTACTCTTACGGTGAGGGTGTCTTACCAGGATTAAATCAGCAGCTTGGAATCATTGTTCCGGGTACTTGAAATAAGCAAAGCATTACAGATGAAAAATGGTCATGCCCACATTTTTAGTACCTTGCCAGTTCTGGTTACATCTATGAAGCACTTTAACAAACGAGATCTTTTGAAGAGATTTGATGTTATGCAATATTGCTTCTTCTTGAAAGGAATAGTATTTCTATCTATTTCTTCCCCAAATTTATAGCTATGTAAAAAGCAAAACTGCATATAAAAATCTACTGTTTGAAAGTCTTTGATGGCTTCCTTTAGCCAGCATGAAGGTGCCCAGACTGTAAAATTAGCATATAAGATTTATGCTTTAGAAGTTTCCATCATGGCTCTATCATGAGCACACAATTACATAGGGAAAGAGGAGACTGTGTGGTCCATGGTAGGGAGCAATTTGGCATCCTTCTCAGTCATTCTCAGAATTCTTGGATTCATCTAGTTTTTTTGCCAAATGACACTGTAATTTCTTCCAAGACCTACAATGGACTTTTCCCAACTCCCTTCTCTCTAGATTGAACTATGTCACTGAAAAGTATATCTTGAGTCCCGATTGATGTCCAAGATATTTCAGTTTGCAGGGCTGTGGCAGAGTTGTGGACAGGGGTCTCCAGATGCATGAGCATGAGGCCGACTCTGAGGCAAGATGGAACCAGGTGTGGAAAAAAACAGAACCATAGACTATGGACCAACTCTCTTCCTGTTGGATCATTCTGTTGAAATCTGCTAAATCCCACATTTCTAGATTAGAGCCTGATCTTCCAGGACAGAATGAAATTATATATGACATGTCAGAAGCTATATGCTTCATTTAGTGGTTAGCTTGCCTTAGAATTTCTAACACTTTAAACACATCTCCCATTGCTAATGATCCTTCAGCTCCACCATCTCCCACCTCCACTTCCTCCTCTGGTCAGTAACCCTTCTTGCCTCTTCACTCAATACCAGCCCCTATATACCAGCTGTTATACTGCACTACTGTTTTTTTTCAAGGTACAGTACTATAAAATTAAAAATGTTTTCTTCATTTTTTGTGTTTGTTTTTTATGTATTATTTGTGTGAATAGTATTACAAACCTAATACAGTACAATACTATATAGCCAACTGTGTTAGTTGGGTGTCTAGGCTAACTTTGTTGGACTTATGAACAAATTGAATTTATGAATGTGGTCTCAGAATGGAATTTTTTTGTAAGTAGAGGACTTACTGTACTTCTTTTAAGAGAAGATCTAATATACCTCCTTGATGAATCTTTGGCTTATGTCCCAACAGTCCTGATTTCAGTCTCTGAGATGTACTTAGGTACTTCTTCCTCAGTATTGCCAATTGTTTAATAGCTTCATCTGCTGGATTCAATTGTAGTTGTTAGCTACATGTTTTGAGATATTCTTCTAATACCAAAATCTATATAAAATATCTGCTCATTGAATGAATTCATAAAAGGACCCAGAAAAAAATGTTTCCCCAAAGGCAAATATTCACTGAGGATGAGAGTGTCAGGGTCTCTATGGAGATGTTGCTGATAGCCCATCACCCTAAATCACAGACAGTAATTCAATAAGGTGAAACACGAGTAAAATATGTATGATATATCTTGTGTGCTTTTGCATGCTAAATATATCCATTCTCTTATTTTTATGTTTCTAGGGTTATGAGCAATTAGACTTCATATATCAAACATAATTCATACTAATCAGTAAATTTTACTACAGACGAAATAACATTACTCACACCAGGAGAGGAGACAAGGACAGAAATGAATCAAGGTGAGATATATCCATATATTAATATCTTTCTATCTTTCTCCTTCATTTTTTTCCATTTTAACACACAAAATTGATTTTCATTTTATTTTATAAAGTTATTAATTTCAGATAACTTTATTGATAAGACTTGCAGAGTAACCTTGAGAAAATTCTTGTTGAAATGCCGGTGTACTTAGTGGCTTTATGAAATAGGAGTAGCTCTGTCTTGTTGCCTTTCTTCACATTCTATCAATTTATAGACTACAGATGAGAAAATGAATAATTGAATTAATTAGGTAACCTGCTTCAGCCCCAACATTAGGAAATAGTAAACCAGGTTTTGAACCCTAGGCAGCTGATTCCAAAACTTTCACTTTGAACCTCAGTTTCCGCATGGCCTTCTTCCCTGTGTCTCACTCCATGTCCTCTCTTCTAACACAGCTGGGAGTTGTTGGATTTAGTCATCCTTACACCTGGATGATTCTACTCTAAATTCTTTAACTAATTACATCTGCAAAGACCTTATTTCCCAATAAGATCAATTCTGAGGTTCCAGGCAGAAGCTTATATTTCAGACAGAGTATTTGGGAAGAGATCAAAGTTCAGCATCAGTAAACATTGTATCTCACTAGTTTGAGGGAACTCTGGGAGTTGGTGATGGACAGGGAGGCCTGGCGTGCTGCAATTCATGGGGTCGCAAAGAGTTGAACATGACTGAGCGACTGAACTGAACTGAACTGAGGTCCCTTGACTTCCTCATCTATAAAATGGGGATAAAAGCTGTACAACCTCATGGGGTTACTGTGAGGACAAAATCATTAATTCATTAATTATCAATTCATTTACATAGAGTCTATTGCATCACAAACAATACCTAAAGTTAATCTTTTTCAAAGTGTGAAGGCTGAATTGGTATCTTCCCAACCCAGGGATCAAGCTGGCAGCTCTTAAGTCTCCTGCTTGGGGAGGCAAGTTCTTTACCACTAGTGCCACTTGGGGCGGCCCAGGCATGACCCAGAATTATCTCTAAATCATCTCACTGCACAGCCAGTAATCACCAGGAGTGGTGCTTTTAGCTCACTGTGCTAGTCACATCTCTAATTCTTGTCATCTGTTAAACTGAATTATAGTAAATCTTAAAATATCTTTTATAACTCCAAAACTAAAGAAAAAAAAAAAGGAAAAATAGAAAGCTGTAACAGTAACCTGTAGCAGATATGCTTCATTTTTACAATAGTGGATTTCTTCTGCTACTTGGAGTCTGAAAAACTGAGGGTTGACCGCCAAAAACACTTCTACCTGAAAAAGACAGACGCTTATGCTATCACTACTTACACGAAAGGTTCTCAAGGGTTCATTACACATTTCATCACATTTTCATTTTTCATTTAAATGCGGAGATGATAGTTATAATACAAAGTCTTTTCAAACTACTGATTTTCTTTTAATCTCCATAGAAGAACTTTTCTTTATTAAAATCAAATGTTTTTCATCTTCTCTCAGTTATCAGTTCCTTTTCTTAAAGGCAAATCATGGTAAATATAAATCATTACCTTTGTGATATACTCAGATCTTTTTCTAAAACTTTAAAGTAAATCTTATATGATAAAGGACAAATGAATACCAAATATATGCCTCTCAAAATCTTTACTACTTGTTTATACATATGTAAAAATATGAAAGAATGAAAGTGTTATGCAAAAGCTCCATCAAAGCCATATTTCAATGGAAAATGCAGTCTCGAAGAGGTTACTCTCATTTCCTTTTGTAATCTGATTTAGCAAAAGTGGCTTATTCCTTAAATGGCTAGTTCTCCCCTTTTGCTTGAAGATGATGTTAAGGTTACAATTCTGCCAAAAAGCTTAAGTCTCAACTCCTGTCTAACCCATTAGAACAAAAACTTATGTCAGAACATAATCCAGCCAGGGAAATACTGCAGTCTGATCAGGGGAAGAGGTAAAGGGGAAAGGGACTAGAATCTTATCAGAGTTCCATTACTTAGTATGTGCCTGCCAGAGCAGGAGAGCACCTGTATCAGGACTTGATTCTGAGGGTGTAAGATCAAAGGGAGTGAAATATTAAACTGACCATGAGAAGTCTATTTGGAGAGCACTCTCCTAGTATATAGGAACTTCCCTGATGGCTCAGCTGGTAAAGAATCTGCCTGCAACACAGGAAACCTGGCTTCGATCCTTGGGTTGGGAAGATCCTCCAGAGAAAAGAACGGTAACCCACTCTAGCATTCTTGCCTGCAGAATTCCATGGACAGAGAAGTCTGGCAGGCTATATACTCCATGGGGTAACAAAGAGTAGGACATGACTGAGTGACTCTTAATGTATAGTATTTACATACTGGCAAGACCAGGAAGGGCTACTATGAAGGCGCTAAGAAAGAAGGAGACTGATGCTGCTATCTGCTGCTAAGTCGCTTCAGTCATGTCCAACTCTGTGCGACCCCATAGATGGCAGCCCACTAGGCTCCCCCATCCCTGGGATTCTCCAGGCAGGAACACTGGAGTGAGTTGCCATTTCCTTCTCCAATGCATGAAAGTGAAAACTGAAAGTGAAGTCACTCAGTCGTGTCTGACTCTCAGCGACCCCATGGACTGCAGCCTACCAGGCTCCTCCGTCCATGGGATTTTACAGGCAAGAGTACTGGAGTGGGGTGCCATCGCCTTCTCCAAGGAGAATGATGAGCCATGGGATTAAAGCCTCAGAGAAGTGGGCACACTGTGGTGAATCTGTGATGCAACTGTTATATCACCACTAGTTCTGGTGTCCTTCAGGTGATTCCCATTGTGTTCCTATAACACAGGTGCAGACTCCCATCACTCTGCACCATCACTTGTCAAAAGGTGCTGTTACTGTTGGTTTATTTTTAAAAATAAAATCATTGATTTATTCCCTGAGGTTAAGAAATCTGCTTTATGCTCATCTAACTTCAATCCTACATGAAGATTGAAGGCAGGAGGAGAAGGGGACGACAGAGGACAAGATGGTTGGATGGCATCACTGACTCAATGGACAAGAGTTTGAGCAAGCTCTGGGAGATGGTGAAGGACAAGGAGGCCTTGTGTGTTGCAGTTCACGGGGTCGCAATGAGTCAGACATGAATGAGCAACTGAACAACAAACCAGGCAGTGGACTCTGTCAACACTTTAATCTTGGACTTTCCAGCCTCCAAAACTGTAAGAAATATTTTTTTGTTTAATCATTCAGTCTAACGTGTATTTGTTATAGCAGCCCAAACGAAGATACTAACCATTGGACTAAATACTGAAAGACAATATCATTTAGTCTTTAAATCCCTGGATTATGTTATCTCTAATTTACAGATGAAGCAGTTGAGGCTTAAAGGGGCAAATCCATTTGTCCCTGGTTACATTGCCTACCCTAATGCCAAATAGGTAGTTGAAGTCCTGCAACATGATTTCAAACAGAGATGCGCTGCCTTCTCAGTTAATAGATATTCAATCACTCTTCAGTAAAACAAGTATTTGACATAAATCATGAAATAATAAACATGGAAATAAAATTACGTGAGCAAAATGAGAATCTCTTTATTGGAAGAGGATAACCATCTCCATGCACTCTACAGACCCATAATTTTTTAAAATGAACATATTGCATTTGATATTTAAATAATTTAAAAACTAAGATATACTGGTTAAAAGAAAGGACTTGTGATTATGCAATTATATTATATGTGTTATAAATATTGTAATTATAAGTTAACCAAAATATTTTGAGAGAAGAGACGAGAGAGACAGATATACAGACAAACCCTAAAACACCAAAAAGAAACAGACATAGATTTACCGGGAAAAAAAGTCTGTTTCATGATGAGTGGATTTAGTATTAATATACTGGGCTTCCCTCGTGGCTCAGATGGTAAAGAATCTGCAGGAGATCGGGGTTTGATCCCTGTGTCTCCCCTGGAGAAGGAAATGGCAACCCACTCCTGTATTCTTTTTTTTTAATTAATTTTATTTTAACTGGAGGCTAATTACTTTACAGTATTGTGGTGTTTTTTGCCATAAAGTGACACGAATCAGCCACGGGTGTACTTGTGTCCCTATGTCCTGAATCCCCCGCCTCCCCAACCCATCCCTCAGGGTCGTCCCAGTGCACCAGGCTTGAGTGCCCTGTTTCATGCATTGAACTTGGACTAGTCATCTATTTCACATACAGTAGTGCACATATTTCAATGCTATTCTCTCAAATCATCCCACCATTGCCTTCTCCCACAGAGTCCAAAAGTCTGTTCTTTACATCTGTGTCTCTTTTGCGGTCTTGCATATAGAATTGTCATTACCATTTTTCTAAATACCATATATATGCATTTACACTGTATTTGTGTAAGTCAGAAAGAAAAACACGACTCCAGTATTCTTGCCTGGAGAATTCCATGGACAGAAGAGCCTGGTGGTCTACAGTCTATGAGGTTGCAAAGAGTTGGACATGACTAAGCCACTCACACTTTCACTTTTCACTTTCATAGTAGGTCTAGGGCTTCTTGGGTAGTTCAGCTGGTAAAGAATCCACCTGCAATGCAGGAGACCCCAGTTTGATTCTTGGGTCAGGAAGTTCCCCCAGAGAAGAGATAAGCTACTCACTCCAGTATCCTTGGGCTTCCCTGGTGGCTCAGACAGTAAAGAGTCCACCTGCAATGCAGGATACCTGGGTTCTATCCCTGGGTTGGGAAGATCTCCTGGAGGAAGGCATGGCAACCCACTCCAATATTCTTGCCTGGAGCATCCCCATGGACAGAGGAGCCTGGTGGGCTACAGTCCATGGCATCACAAAGAGTCAGACATGAATGAGCAACTAAGCACAGCACAGGAGGTCTAAGTGCTTGAAACTATTATATTTCATTCTTAAAATATATTTTGAGATAATGCTTTTAGTTCAAATGTGTAAATGAGAATAGTGATACTTAGCATACTTTCTATGCCTGATAAAAATGAAATGCCACATTTTTTTTTCTAAATTTCATTGTATTCAGAAATACCATGTAACATCTGAAATCTGAGTTATTTCAAATTCTGAGATAGCTAAAATATTTAAATTTAAATGTATACATTTATGCATTTAATGAATTTAGCTGAAAGGTTAACCTTTTTATAAAATAACAGATTAAGGTTCAAGTCAACAGAAAATTGAAACAAACTCTCTGTCTCAAGTTTATCTTCACCACTGTTAAACTTCATTTTTATATGCTCTATGTTCACCCTTTGACTGCTGCTGCTGCTAAGTCGCTTCAGTCGTGTCCGACTCTTTGCAACCCCATAGACCGCAGCTCACCAGGCTTCCCCGTCCCTGGGATTCTCCAGGCAAGAACACTGGAGTGGGTTGCTATTTCCTTCTCCAATGCAGGAAAGTGAAAAGTGAAAGTGAAGTCGCTCAGTCATGTCCGACTCTCAGCAACCCCATGGACTGCAGCCTATCAGGCTCCTCCATCCATGGGATTTTCCAGGCAAGAGTACTGGAGTGGGGTGCCATTGCCTTCTCCTCACCCTTTGATTAATGACTACCAAAGAAGCTGGATTGCATAGTGTTATGCTCCGAGCCCATATCTCCGAACTAACCGAGAGAGCAAGGCCACCACAGTATTGCAAACGCAAGAAGGGAGTTTGTTTATTCCTAGCGCACTAGGGCCCAAGTCTCATCCCACACAAGGGAATCTGACAAGAGCCGTGAACAAAGAAGTATGGCGGCTTATATACAGGCAGTTCTTTGTCTCAGTTACAGGAGTAGCTGGCGTTAAATGATTGGCCAGGCAGGATGAGCGCATATCCTGTCTCTTTCTGGTAAACATGACTCAGGTCCTAGAGACCGTCGTTTGGTCCCTAACATTCCCCCCTGTCCTTAGATCATATAGAGGAATCTTCCTCTCGGTCCTGAGACACAGTTTGATATTGTTGTCGAAGCACAAACAGCTGTACGGTATTTATGCGTTCCTTTACAAAGGCTACAAGTCTATTGATAATGCATGGGCCAAAGGTAAGCATTAGTAAAAGTACTAGCAGGGGTCCTAGCAAGGTGGAGATTAAGGTAGTCAGCCAAGGGGATTGTTGAAACCAAGATTTAAACCATCCCTGTTGAGCCTCACGTTTTCGTTTACGTTGGGCTAGTCCTTCTCTCACTTTGGCCACAGATTTCTAACTATTTCTGTATGATCCGCATAGAAACAGCACTCTTCTCTTAGGGCAGCACAGAGTCCCCCTTGTTGCAGAAAGAGCAGATCTAATCCCCTCCTGTTTTGCAGAACTACTTCAGATAGAGAAGTTAGAGACGATTCTAAATGACTAATAGATTGCTCTATACGGGTAATGTCTTCATCTATGGCCGCTCTCAGGGAGTTAAATCTTTGGCCTTGCAGGGACAGAGCTGTTATTCCGGTCCCAGCCCCGGCTATTCCAAGACCAAACATAGTTGCTATGGTTATGAGGTAAGAGGTTCCCTCTTAACTTTATAAGTTCTTTTTGGAGGATTTAGAGTTAATTTCTGGGCCCAATAATCATATATTGCTTTTTCTGGTCGGTACAGAATCTTTGGCATGACAGCCACCATAACACAGAATTTTTCTTTGGGGTCAAAGATTGAGCTATGCAGGCATGGAGTTAGCCCCGTGTGTGAACAGACCCACCATCTCCCCATTTGAGGTATTAACCATTTAGCTACAGGCAAATCATCAGGCTCGACGACATGCACACAAAGTGGAGACTTTGCTGGTAACACCGTGCCCATGCATAAGCCCTTTTCCCATACCTCTTTTATCGTCAGACCCACCTTTTGGTCCCCCCAGTGACATTGAGGAGGATCAGTGCTGTTGGCCAAGTCATAAGAGGCATTGAGGCCTACTGCTTCGTAATAAGGGGGAATTAAGTTGTAACATAACCAACAAGATTTAGTTGCCTCAGGATGGGTCTGATTTAGGGTGGCATAAGCTGCCCTAATCAGCTTCCATAGGGGATCTATTTTAGTGAGCGCTTCTGCTTCGGGACTCACTGCCAAAGATGTTGGCATGGAAGTCGTTAGGTGGGGGGTTACAGCCAGTTCTTTTACTTTGTTGGGCCCGATACTGTGTACAAGAATTGGCTCTAAGACCTGGCTCACTACTATAATCTCTTTCCCATCAACCCCAAACCCTCCTGATTCCCTCGTCTGTAGTCCCCAAGATAGGCCAGAGATCCAGGTCCCCTCTTTTTTGCTTTTTTTTGGATTGAACCTTATTCTGACTTGTGCATAATTGCAACTTTCACAGCTAAAAGTTGGATCTCCAAGGACCCTAGGGAGGGGCTTGGCGAATGAAAAATTAAGTAAATCTCGATTTCCTACTTCCCAGCGCCGAGGTCCATCATTAGAAGTAACACAATCCCAAGTTTTACAATAAGAGTCTTGTGTCCCCCCACAGGTCTTCCAGTCATGCCTGGGTGCACCTGGGCATGAACCCTTGTTCTCGGAGATAACCCCTAGCCCAAGGCACATTTACCATCGGCTTGAGGTCAAAGTACAAGTCTGGCCACCATGTGTTTGGTGGATGTATTGCAGTAGTGGAGTTTAGCACCTCTCGTGTTAGTCCATTTTGCAGCTTCCAGGTGATTTTGACGGGTTGATGCGGGTTCACACTGGCAACTCCGGAGCAGAGTAACTGGGTCATCCACAAGCGGGCCCAGCTGAGTTGTCCTGGTCCTGTTGGTGCCTTTGAAGCTTTAGCCTCAAGGGGTTGGATGGGTGCAGAGATGCTTTCCATTTTTTTTTAGAGTCTTCTTGCTCTGCTGAAGCAGCTGGGCATACGTGGTTGCAATGCACCCAAGGCCCGATACCGTCAACCTTTAGGGCAGTTGGGGTGGTAAGAAGAACAACATAAGGACCCTTCCATTTGGGTTTTAGTGCCTTGGTTTGGTGCCTTTTGACCCACACCCAGTCTCCTGGGCCAATGTCATGTGAGGGAATAGTTCCCTTATTTTGACCCACATGTATTTCCCGGAGCAGTTTCCAGACACGAGAGTGCACCTTGCTTAAGGCCATCAAGCCTCTTGGAGTTGCCCCAACGTGGGAGGCGGTAGTTTTTTCCCTTCAAATATTGGACATACAGGGGGAGGTCTCCCATACAGAATCTCAAATGGGGTCAGATTAAGTTGATAAGGAGTATTACGCACACGGAAGAGGGCAAAGGGAAGGAGGGTCACCCAGTCCCCGCCAGTCTCTATAGCCGATTTAGTTAAAGTTTCTTTTAGAGTCCGATTCATTTTTTTTTACTTGCCCTGAGCTCTGTGGACTGTATTTACAATGTAACTTCCATTTAGTCCCCAGGGCTAGGGCAAGGCTCTGAACTATTTGACTCACAAAGGCAGGTCCATTATCAGAGCCGATGGTCACTGGCAGGCCAAACCTGGGAACTATTTCTTTTAAAATCTTTTTTGCCACTATCATCGTGGTTTTTCTCTTTGTAGGAAAAGCTTTTAGCCACCCTGAGAAGGTATCCACCAACACTAACAAGTACCGGTAATCATACTTGCCTGGCCTTACCTCGGTGAAATCTATTTCTGTGTTGCCCTGGTCCTTCTCCCCGATACCTCAGTCCTGCATGTTGTCCTTTTCCTGGCCTCATCTGTTGACACGCCTTACAAGCATGCACTATGTTCTTTACAATTGTCTGGTGCCGGGGAAATTGCAGGCGTGCAGTTTGAAAGAGCATCAGAGTCTTCTTTTCTCTCAGATGAGTAGACAAGTGCACATGCTCACATAGTTGCCGTCCCAACTGAGCAGGGAGTATCAAGTAGCCGTCTGAGTCTCGGTACCATCCATCTTTATCTTTTTGAAGGTTGGTGTGTTTTTGGATCCAAGCAAAGTCTGTGGATGAATACTCAGGGGTTGGGGGCAGAGTTTCCATACCTGGAGGTGGAAGTCCGATCGCCAACACAGGGGTGATGAAATCTTTATCAGATACTTTTTGAGCTGCCAGGTCTGCGGCACGATTCCCTCATGCCGTGGGGCTGTCACCCTTCTGATGTCCAGGTACGTGTACTATTGACACAGCCCGAGGCATCTGTACAGCCTCTAAAAGTCTACGGATTTTAGGCAAGTTTTTAATTTTTTTTTCTTTCAGCTGTCAAAAACCCCTGTTCCCGATATATCGGGCCCTGGATGTGTACCGTGCCAAAAGCATAGCGACTGTCAGTGAAAATAGTTATTTTTTTTCCTTTGGCTCTCTCTAATGCTTGAATCAGGGCAATTAACTCTGCCTTTTGTGCTGAGGTATCCGGGGGAAGGGCCTCTGCCCATATCGTCCGTCCAGAGTTATCTATTACTGCGGCTCCTGCCCGTCTCTGTCCATCTTTTACATAACTGCTGCCATCTGTGAACCATCTTAGCTCACTGTTATCCAGTGGAGTATCGGTTAAGTCCTTTTGCATTGCTGTTACCCCGGCCAGTATCTCATCACAATCATGGAGGGGGCTACTTTCCCCCGGATTGGGCAAAAGAGTGGCCGGATTTAGCGTGCAGGGCGTTTGGAAATGAATCCATGGGGTGTCAAGTAGCAAGGCCTGGTAGTGCGTCAAGCGGGCATTAGAAATCCATTTACCTGGGGGTTGCTTTAAAACTCTCTCTATGGCATGAGGAGTGTAGACCAAGAGTCTCTGTCCATAAGTCAGTTTATCAGCATCGTGGACTAAGAGCGCGGTGGCCGCAATGATACGGAGGCAAGGTGGCCATCCGGCTGCCACTGGGTCCAGTCTCTTGGAAAGGTAAGCTACAGGTCGCTTCCATGGTCCCCATCTCTGTGTTAGTACCCCTTTTTTTATCCCCCGCTTTTCATCTACAAATAATTGGAAAGGCTTAGATGGATCAGGGAGCGCAAGGGCAGGAGCCTCTAGCAAGGCTCGCCTGAGCTCTTGGAAGGCCTCTTTCATTGGCTCAGTCCATTTCCAGTCCTTGTTTTTTTTGGTCCCTTCATATAGGGGCCTGGCCTTTTTTGCAAACCCCAAGATCCATAACCGGCAATATCCCACCGTTCCCAGAAATTCTCTCACTTGTCTAGGGTTAGCCGGCTCAGGGATCTGGAGGATGGTTTCTTTCATAGCCTGTGTTAGCCACCTCTGGCCCTGTTTTATCTTATAACCGAGGTATGTAACCTCTTGCTTGGCAATCTGGGCCTTTTGGGCACTAGCCCGGTAACCTAAAGCCCCCAAGGTTTGGAGAAGGTCACCTGTTGCCTCTTGGCACTCTTTTTCTGTAGCCGCCACCAGCATAAGGTCATCAACATATTGTAATAAAACAATGGTAGGGTGTTCAACCCGATACTCACGGAGGTCTTCGTCCAGGGCCTCATTAAATAACGTGGGCGAGTTTTTGAAACCCTGTGGTAAGCGAGTCCATGTCAGCTGCACAGGGGTCTGACCACCGTCTTCCTGCCATTTGAAGGCAAAGATCTCTTGGCTTGCAGGGGCAAGAGGCAAACTAAAAAAGGCATCTTTTAAATCTACAACAGTGTACCAAATGTAGTTTGGAGGCAAGTTGCTTAGCAATGTATAAGGGTTAGGAACCATAAGATGAATATCATTCACCCGTTTGTTGACTTTTCGTAGATCTTGAACCGGTCTAAAATCGGTTCCCCCAGGCTTTTTCACAGGCAGCAGGGGAGTGTTCCATGGGGACTGGCACCTTTTCAGGACCCCAGCGTCTATGAGGTGTTGTATATGAGGAGTAATTTTTTGTCAAGCCTCCTGACTCATGGGATACTGTCGTACCCTCACTGGGGAAGCACTGGCTTTCAGTTCCACAATGATAGGGGGCCTCTGTTTGGCTAGTCCCATTCCTGCAGTTTCAGCCCAGGCCTGAGGGTATCTTTGAACCCATGGTTGTACTTCGGGGCTTATTGTCGCTGGGGCCTCTGGCAAGTAGAGTCTGTATTTATCTTTTAATGCCAGAGACAAGACCTGAAGAGGATGCCCGGTCCCATCTAAAACCGACACTTGTCTGTGGTCGAAATGAATTTGGGCATTTACTTTAGACAGTAAATCCTTTCCCAACAAGGGCGCTGGACACTCAGGTATCACCAGAAAAGAATGGGTCACCTGGTGGGCCCCCCAGTTCACATGCCATTTTGTAGTCCATCCATATCGTTTAGTCCCGGTTGCTCCCTGCACCCAGCTACTTTTCTTAGACATGGGTCCATCTTTTTGGTTTAAGACTGAGTATTGGGCTCCCGTGTCCACCATGAAGCCAACCAGTTTCCCCTCCACATTTATAGTTACCCAGGACTCGGGGAGGGGCTTCGACCCCTGACCCCCCTAGTCGCTATCCTCACCCGCGTAGAGGATATGACTGTCTGGAGAGGGAGTCTCGTTTTTGGGGTTCTTGGGCTCCCCTTTTAGATTTTTCTTGGGGCATTTATCTTTCTAATGTTCAAACTCTTTACAAAATGCACATTGGTTTTTCTCAAGCTTACGCCTTGTCATTTTTTCTTCAGTTTTTGAGTCCAATTTTTTCTCTTTCTGGAACCTGTTTTTGTTTTCAACCGCAGCAAAAAATATCTGGGCCAGCTCTTTTTTATTTTTACGGTTTTCTTCAGCTCTAAATTTTCTTCTTTTTTTTTTTTTAATGCGGTCCTCTCTCTCTTTTGGGGTCTCTCTATGATTAAAAACTCTCTCGGCTGCCCTCACTAGATCTTGCAAGGATTGTACATTTAACCTCTCTATTTTTTGTAATTTTTTTTTAATATCGGGGGCTGCTTTATTTACAAATGCTAACATAACTGCCGCTCATGACTCATCTGCCTGTGGGTCCATAGGGGTATACTGTCTAAAAGCTTCCATTATCCTTTCAAGGAAGGCTGCTGGGCTCTCATTTGGTTCCTGCCTCACTGAATTTATTTTGGCCAAATTAGTCGGCTTTCTGGCAGCCGCTCTAAGGCCGGCCATAAGAGTCTGACGGTATACCCAGAGATGCTCCCTACCTTCAGCGCGTTCAAAGTCCCAGTTGGGTTGCACCAAGGGGAACCCCTCCTCAATGAGGTTAGGCTGTATTGTGGGCCTCCCATCCACCCCTGGCACATTCTTTCGAGCTTCTGACAGGATCCGCTCGCGCTCTTCTGTAGTGAAAAGCACCTGTAACAGTTGCTGACAATCATCCAGGTGGGATTATGAGTAAAAAGGATAGACTCTAACAGATCAATAAGACCCTGCGGTTTTTCAGAGAAGGAGGGAGTCTGGGTTTTCTAATTGTACAAATCACTAGTGGGAAAGGGCCAATACTGATATGTCCGCTTTTCACCCTCTCTGGCTGGTCCCGCCCGGACCAGAAACGCGTGAACAGTGGAGGAGGGGACTTCCGGGTCTTCTTCCGCTACATTGGCCATTTCTCTTGTTTTTCCCTGAGTTCCCTGGGTGGGGCCCCCTTCTCTGGGATGAGCTGAAGGCTCGGTTCTCCTCCTGGCCTCTCCCGATGAAACCTGTGAAAGCAAGGGCGCATGTGGATCCGCATACGGGGGTGGGAACAATTCGGTCTCCAGATCTATCAGATTAGGATACAGAGAAGATTCCTGGAATACCGGCTTTGGTCGATTTTCGTCCTTTTTTTCTTCTTTTTCTTCAGAAGCCTTCATTACTAACACCTGTGGGCTTGGTGAGGTTGGAGTTGGGGAAGAGGGACAGGGAGGTTTAGAAGGAGTGAGAACAAAGGGTTTAAGCCATTCTGGCGGGTTCCTCACTAGATCCTGCCAGACCAGAATGTAGGGAGTCTGATCTGGGTGCCCGGCAGGACTAGGAGTAAGCACCCTCTCTTTAACTGCCTGGATAATTTGGGGATTGAAGGTTCCCTCTTGTGGCCATCCGACGTCAAAGGTGGGCCACTCGACAGAACAGAAAGTCACCAGTTTGCTCTTCTTTACCAGTAACGAAAGATTCTGAGCTCTAGACTTGAAATCAGAGAAGTGGTTAATCATAAGAGATAAAGGAGTAGAACTTGTTTGTCCCATGATCACAGAAAAGTACACTGGGAGCCAACAGAGCACACAAAGAGCAGCGCAGACACCACAAATAGACAAACAGATAACAAACACAAGGTGGCCACCAACAATGCACTCAATCTTACCTGCAGGATGTTCACAGAGCCAGCTGCCTCCCCAGCACGAAACCAGGCCCCGGCCTTATGCTGACTTAATCCAGTAACCAGAGGCAGCTGCCTTCCCAGCACGAAGCTAGGCCCTGGCCTTACGCTGACTTAATCCAGTATCAGAGCCAGCTGCCTCCCCAGCACGAAACTAGGCCCCGGCCTTACGCTGATTTGCCTCTGCACTTTACAGCCAGATGCCTCCCCAGTAAGATACTAGGCCTCGGACTTAATCTGGGCTTCTGCAACGTTAGCACCGGTGCTCAGAGCTCTTATCTCCTAACAAGGTTACTCCCTTCTACCAGGAGAGTTGTCCTCTCTGGAGGGACGGAGATCCCAGACGAGCCCCCAGATGTTATGCTCCGAGCCCGTATCTCCGAACCGACCGAGAGAGCAAGGCCACCACAGTATTGCAAACACAAGAAGGGAGTTTGTTTATTCCTAGCGCGCTAGGGCCCAAGTCTCATCCCACACAAGGGAATCTGACAAGAGCCGCGAACAAAGAAGTATGGCGGCTTAGATACAAGCAGTTCTTTGTCTCAGTTACAGGAGTAGCTGGCTTTACATGATTGGCCAGGCAGGATGAGCGCATATCCTGTCTCTTTCTGGTAAACATGACTCAGGTCCTAGAGACCGTCGTTTGGTCCCTAACACATAGGAAATCTATGTATGTCTTCTACGTTGAGTACATCAGTTGGCAGGAAGACTATCAAACTATGAATAATTAAAACTACTTTATGTTTAAAGCCAAATTCATATTTATATATATGTAAAATTTATATGTTAAAATAACCTTACTAATAATTTACATGGTGGAACCATTTGAACATGTCATGGTTCTGTAAATTCAGTTTCAAAATGAAGCTTCCCACTCCCCCTTCAGAATAGCTATAAATGATTGTATTACATATTATCTCTCTCCAGTGAATTATGAATGAATTTTAATCTTAGGGTGTCAGTATCTGAATAGCATATTTTGAAGACTATGCACAGCTTTACAGATCACTTTGTGAATGTGCCCACTCATTTTAGTATAAATGAGCAATTAAAGAAACTCCAAGGAGACATTGCCATCTTCAATTATCTAGATTGAAGGATCACATCTGCTGTTATTTGGCTGTTAATATTGTTAAAAACTTTCCCTCTTTTTTAAAAATTAAATATTAGAGAAAAATGTCATTTCTAATATTTATTTATGAAGGAATTTCCAAAAACAATACAGTGAATCTGTATTTTATCATTTTTGCCTCTGTACACCTCTTTGTGAAGGTAAAATTAATTCATCATGTATTGGTCATCCTGGGTAGAAGATTGTTTAAGAGAAAATGACTTAAACTCATAGCTGACCGATAAGTTATCAGTCCCTGATGCTGGGCAAGATTGAGGGCAGAAGGAGAAGAGGGAGTCAGAGGATGAGATGGCTGGATGGCATCACCAGTGCAATGGACATGTTCTTGGTCAAACTTCAGGAGATGGTGAGGGACAGAGAGACCTGGCATGCTGCAGTCCATGGGGTCACAAAGAGTCAGACATGCCTGGGTGACTGAACAACAGTAACAGCAATCTTACTAGTCCCAGTGTTAACTACGAAGTAATTGTGTAGCACAAGAGCTTTCCAGGTGGCTCAGTGATAAAGAATCCACTTGCCAAAGCAGGATATGCAGGTTCAATCCCTGATCCAGGAAGATCCCCTGGGAAAGGAAATGACAACCCACTCCAGCATTTTTGCGTGAGAAATTCCATGAACAGTGGAGCCTAGTGGGCTAGAATCTCAGGAGTTGGACATGACTTAGAGACTAAACAACAACACTTTTGTACAAATAGGGCCTATAAGAACATTTATCAACTAAATGAACGGGTTAATTTACAATAGTAAATATGAGGTGAAATTCCCCATTTCTCAAATTAATGGTCATGAAAAACAATTTATTAAAATGGGAATACTTATGCCCTCGAACTTTCAAAGCCAAGGCAAACACAACATCACTGACAAAGGAAAAAAAAAAAAATATATATATATATATATATATATACACATATAAAAGAACAATAAAAATGCAAAAGGCCCTAATTTGTAATCTTATGTGGTGTATGTTTAGAGCTGTATTTTATTTACTTCTTTATATTCTAATATTATTTAACAATCTGCTATACTTATTTTGTGCCAAGCATTGGAATAACAATTTTGTTGCACATTATCTTACTGATTTTTTTCAAATTCTCATGATGAAGATAGAATCAAGATTGCCCAGAGAAATATCAATAACCTCAGATATGCCGATGACACCACTCTAATGGTAGAAAGCAAAGAGGAGATAAAGAGACTCTGATGAAGTTGAAATAAGAGAGTGAAAAAGCTGGCTTAAAACTCAGCATTCAAAAAACTAAGGTCATGGCATCCAGTCCCATCACTTCCTGGCAAATAGATGGGGAAACAATGGAAACAGTGACATTTTCTTTTCTTGGGCTCCAAAATTACTGCAGAATGTGACACAGCCAAAAATAAAAGATACTCGCTCCTTTGAAGGAAAGCTATGGCAAACCTCGACAGCATATTAAAAGTCAGAGATATCGCTTTGCTGACAAAGGTCTGTATAGTCAAAGCTATGATTTTTCTGGTAGTCATGTGTGGATGTGAGAGTTGGACCATGAAGAAGGCTGAGCACTGAAGAGTTGATGCTTTCTAACAATTGATGCTTTCTAACTGTGACGCTGGAGAAGACTCTTGAGTGTCTCTTGGACTGCAAGGAGATCAAACCAGTCAATCCTAAAGGAAATCAAGTCTGAATATTCACTGGAAGGACTGATGCTGAAGTTGAAGCTTCAATACTTTGGCCACCTGATGCCAAAAGTCAACTCATTTTATAATGACCCCGATGCTGAGGGCAGGAAAAGAAGGGGGCGATGGAGGATGAGATGGTTGGATGGCATCATCGACTCACTGGACATGAGTTTGAGCAAACTCTGAGATAGTGAAGGACAGAGAGGCCTGGTGTGCTGCAATCTATAGGGTCACAAAGAGTCAGACACAGCTTAGAGACTGAATAATGAATGAAGATATTATTAAAATTTTCATTTTATAACTAAGAGAACTATTTTAGTTTTTTAACAATCAAGTATTTCCTGTGTGCCAGGATCTCTTCTAAGCACTTCCTAAATATAAACACACTTAACTCTCAAAGCAATCCTTTGAATTAGAGATTATTATCTCCCACGTTTGCAGATGAGGAAACTGAAAGAATGTACAGTATTCCCAAAGTTTCACAGCTGTTAAGTGATGAGGCTGATATTCAAACCCAGCACTCTGGCTCTAAGTTAAAGAAAAAACAACTAACAATTGAGGAGAAGAAAAGATTTAAATGTAAGTCTACC
Source organism: Budorcas taxicolor (assembly GCF_023091745.1). NCBI lineage: Eukaryota > Metazoa > Chordata > Mammalia > Artiodactyla > Bovidae > Budorcas > Budorcas taxicolor. Next base: position 22,156,643 of record NC_068934.1, read on the forward strand.
TACAACTGGGCTTTCCAGGTGGCACTAGCGTGAAGAACCCACCTACCAAGTCAGGAGACATAAGAGACGTGGTCTCGATCTCTGGGTTGGGAAGATCCCTTGGAGGAGGGCATGGCAACCCATTCCAGTATTCTTGCCTGGAAAATCCCATGGACCTGGTGGGCTACTCTGCATAGGGTCACACAGAGTCAGACATAGCTGAAGCGACTCAGCGTGCACGCACTACCCACAGTACCAGTTTAGGAACTAGGCAAGTGTGGCCCCTGATCTGGGGCTTACCCTTCAGAAGAACTCTGCCTCTTCCTGACACGCACTGCTCCATAGGACGCAAGGTCCACAGGGCTGAGACATGAGAACACTGAGGACCTCATCTCAGCTCCCCCTCATCATCTCAGCTCCACCTCATCATCTCAGCTCCCCCTCAATCATGTATACACTTCCAGTGGGGGCAGTCCTAAGCCTGAAGAGTGAACAAGAGCAGTTTTGCAGAAAGGTGACCCGAGCTTGGATGTACAAGCTGAGATAGTTATTCAGACTTCCCTATTACAGAACAGAGAAGAAACTTAGGCAAGAAGGCAGTGGACCACAGCCTGGAGGCCAAGATGTAGAGGCCAGTAACCAAGCCTCTCTGTGAAGCCCTATTCTTATGCTGAACTCTACACTGACTAAACAGTTTAGATAAAAACCTGAGCTTCCAGGTCATCATGAATGCACATTTTTCAGAATAGAAGCAACGGGAAAATTGTATTGAATAATTTGAAACTCAGGAGAGTTTTATAATTCATAACTTTCAAATATCTAACTATGATATTAGTATCTCCATTGGTCCTACTTATCTAGAACCCTACAAAGTTTAGGGGTAGAATTGCATGTGATTCCAAAAATATGCATTCCTGATCCTGATACTACCTGACTTTTTTTTTTTTTTTTTCCTGAAGAGATGAAAAAAATGTGCAGTCCAAAGGGCAGATCATATAATCGTAATGTTCACAAGGAAAAAGTATTTCCTCTCAAGTGTATTTAGTTTGATTTCCATTTGGCAGATCTTTATGAATCGCAGCTGCAAAATAGATGTTTATAGAATTGATGAAATGCAGAGGAATCCCTAAAATTAAAAATGGGGTCCAAGAATTGTATACAAAGAAGAACTAGGCAATTATGATATCAGTTTCTGACAGTGCATCTAGAAGTGATAACTTAGGAATTTATACTTCAGCTTGTATAATCTCTCTTCTGCTACTATCCCCTTTTAAAAACATTTGTTACTAAATGCAAAGAAACTTCATAAAACACAACTGGCACTGAATTTCGAGCTACTTGACTGATTTTAAGGAATTGATGTAAAATTTTGACAGCTAAATGGCCCTTCCTACTCATTTTTCTGTTCCTACAGTGGTCTAATGACAGGGATCATAAGTTTTCCTAGATATTCTATCACTTTAACAGTTCATCTCATTCAATGTTTCAGTTAAAAATTAGTACATCATTTGATCTAAAAAATACTTTCAATTTCTAGCAAAACACAACTTTAGGAAAAAAATCAATATTACATTAACTTTGAGGTTGATGGGAACATATAAGGAATAGAAGACAAACATGGCAAGAATAGCCAGAAAGAACGAGGAAGAAAAACAGTCTTACAAGGGCAACATTTCTTGCCAAAATAGAACTCCCAAACCAGAAAGAATTAATCTTTTCATTAAATGTTAATATATCTCTGTTTTGAAAAATGAGCTTTGAAAAGCCTGGTCACACATGACTAAGAATGATGAACTGCTGTACACAGCCAAACTAGTAGATAAAGCATGAAACTTTGGGACAGAAAAAGCTAATATATAAGACGTCCAGCTTTTCATATCTCATTGGAATTTTTCTCTTTCATCATCCTTAATAGCTTTTGTACTAGACTAACATTATTTTACAAAGATGAAGTAGAGATGTTGAACATATCTTGCTCTCTTAAAACTTTCTCAGTTCTACATAGGGAGAGGCCAGCTGGAAAGCGTGATCTGACTTCAGTATTTCCTCTCTCTAATATCTATTTTATGAGCATGCCAATATTACACGCAAGGTTCAACTCTCTAGTTAGACCCATTTATATGGAAAGGAAGCATGGTAATCGTTCTAAGTTTCAGGTTTTTGCACTTCACACTTCTGTGAGAGATAGAGAGTTTTTTTTTTTCTTTTTTTAAGAAAAATTGACCATGAATCTTTGTTGCCATTTAGCACAGAAACCCAAGAGGAGAATATAATCAACAAAGCTGCCCATACAATGACAAAAAACCTGTCTGCTTTGTAAAGGAGAAAATGCAGTCTAGCAGTTGAACGGGTTTCTATACTATCTCCAGAATCTTGGTGTTTAGATAAATACTAAGTAGTCTGCATTTCCAGATGGATATTATGTAAATATAGACCAAAGCCAGAAGAAAACCACATGTGTATACAGTAAGAAAACTGCACTCTGGTACTCCAACATTTAGGGAAACAGTCGGTGGTAAAATTGCAGCATAGATCTCTATAAGAACTATTTTCTTACTGTTATGATGTAATCTCTGATTTTAAACTGTTAGGTAAAAAAAGAAAAAAATTGCTGTAACTCTAAAACAAGTTAGCTAACATTTTTCCTATTGAATCAACAGATTTCACAACTATCTAGTATTAACACAATTGGTAGATGTTATTATCAAAAGTCTATTTGAGAAAACTTGTATTTCAACCCAAACTTATCAATAATCACATTCAATATATGTGGTTTATCCAATTCAGGTAAGTCAATGATTGACAAACTAAATGCAAAAAAATCAAGACTACACAATGATGTCTATAAGAAACATCCTTTAAATACAAAAATTCAGATAGGCTAATGAAAAAGGATGGGAAAAATTATGCAATGTAATTATAATTCATATAACAGTAACAGTGGGCAATATTGGGGCAAAACTCCAATATTATAACCATAGGATTTTTAAAAGTTTATCGTGAAGATGTTAGCACTATTTCTATGCATGGGTGAAAACTCTTTTTAACTTAAATATCATCTTAAAAAATACAATTTAAGAATATTAAAAAGAATATTAAGTGGCTGAAAAAGGGATTATAAATAACTGTATATCATTTAAGGGTATGTTTTACCTCCAAAATGGATTAGTTTCAGTCAGCTGGCCTTTAAGTCTGCCAAGAATTTCTATGGGTTTTAAAGTTATGCAATTAAAATCATGCTCAAAATTATCCATCTGAATATGAGAAAGCCACATATCCAGTGCTTTTCAACCTTAATTGGTCAAGTATTGAAGCAAGAGATGCTAATTCTTTCCATTTCAAATTCCTCTTGATTGTGCAGAAGCCAGTAAATATCAGAGAATCTCAGAAGTAAAAGTTCATGGTATATCTGAGATGAGGCTACTGGGTTATCCCTACGCTAAGCTGTTTGTCATGTCAGTGCTTGAAGTAAAGGAAAGGCCAAGAGGATATGAGATGGGGCTCTGTGCGTGCTAAGTCACTTCAGTCATGTCTGACTCTGTGTGACCCCCTGGACTGCAGCCCACCAGACTCTTCTGTCCATGGGACTCTCTAGGCAAGAACACTGGAGTGCTTTGCTATGCCCTCCTCCAGGGAATCTTCCCAATCCAGAGATCAAACCCACTTCTAATGTCTCCTGCCTTGGCAGGCTAGATCTGTGCAAATCATATCTCTAATAAGTATCCCAATCTTAACGTGTCTACAATACATCATATTATTTCTCCCCCATTCACACAAATTTTTCCCACAATTCTCTCTAACTTTATAAAGAGCAACAGTTGCTCAAGCTAAATTGGCAATAACTTTAACTGAAGTAGGCATATTATGTGAGCCAGGCAGTTGAAGGGGGAAAACTGAGGAAAAGTGATGTCATTGCATATAAACCAGGTCGTATTTCTACCCATGTTGAAATAATTCCTGCTGAGAAACTATGACAATAGGCATAATTATTTTCTATCCCTCCACATGCTGAGGTTACATTCACTCTTTAGTATTTAGAGATCATTGGAGACTATCTCATACAGGAGTTACTACAGTCGGCGAACGAACTAGAAAAAATAAATAGTAATTAAAGACATAGAAATTCTGGCTGGTAGACTTTTAGAGACAGTGTCAATGTAAGAAAGACACTGAGTAATCTAAACGCAAATATACAAACTGGATATAATTTTCAAAGCATAGATTTTTTATCATTTCCTGAAAATTATGTGAAAATATAATTATTTGATGATAAATATAAAAGTTTAAAATAATATTTACTAATGAAAGTGGGTGTTTCGAGTATCTCAGACAATTTAGTATCATTTGATTCAAAGCTTGTTAAAAGTGGTCTCAGGTTTCTCCTACTTAGAATCAAACCTCATTTCTTTTCCAGTGTTTACACCACTGAACTACACAATTTCAACTAAATATGGGTGAGTGATACACTATTCAATGATTTCAGGACAAATCCTTTATTAATATATGTCTGCTTCTCAACAATGGCTACCTCTTAAGTTATTGGGCTTTTTAAAATTTATGTTTCCCAAAGTCTTATGTAATGCATTAGTAAATTAAAAGGCACACTACATATTTATATAATTAATATTTAATTTCAAATTGCATATATTTAAATAAAGTAGAACATTTATCTAATTGGCTTAGTTAATTGTCATATTAAATAAATTTATAAATTAAAACTATCCTCAACATTTGACATTCAATGTTTATTTTGTGGCTAATGTAAAACAATTATACCTTGTTTTTTGCACATCACACCTAAACCTACAACTATATAGATTTAATAGTAATATGAATTAACATTGTAAAATATTCCTTATATAGTCAAGAGCAAGTGTTCAGAACATAACATAAACTTGTGCATAACTCTGGTAACACAAACTAAAGGATGGAGTGAATTAAGAAAATGGGTGCTCCACAGTTCTTGCAAATAGTTTTTAATTATGCAAGAATTGATTGCATTCATGCCACTTGAAAGAACAGATATGACAAGTTAATTTTTCTTTTCTCTCAGAATTAATGTCTCTCAAATACTCCTTGTATTTCTTTTAGCAGTGACACTTCCAGAAATCTTCACCATGTTCACATATAAGCATCCTTTGTTTTAAAGACATTAGACAAGTGTTTCCCTGGGGCCTGATCAAAGGAGACATTTAGGGTTATAACTGGGAGATAGGGATTGAAATACATTCACTACCGTATAGAAAATAGATAACTAATGAGAACCGACTCTTAACACAGGGGACTGTACCCAGTGCTCTGTGGTGATCTAAATGGGAAGGAAATCCAAAAAAAGAGGGGATATATGTATAGCTAATTTACTGTGCTGTACAGCAGAAACTCACACAGCATTGTAAACTAATCTTACTGCAATTCAAAAATAAATTTAAAAGAAATAGTATAGATCCAAAGTGAGAAAGGCACCTCTAAATTCTTAAACTTGTCTTTCATGATATGTGAGCAGAACTCCTCCTGTTCAGTTCTTAGGATGTTTTCATGGTGGGCACTGAAGATTTTTATAGGCATGGGAGAGTTCTTACACAGAACTGTCCTTTGCATTTTAGCCTTCTAGACTTTATAATCCCTATCTACTCAGTCTGGTGACACCTACCAATCTCTGTGTGAGCCAGATAGTCTTCTACACATTTCCTAAATGTCTCCCGCAGCATGATATTTCTTCCATTGTTCTACACTGTCCCACATTCAGACACGTGAGTGGTGAGTACTGACACAACTTACATGGAGGTAGGTCTGACTTCACTTGTGCCTATAGGCTTGTGAGATCGAGCAGCATTTGATTTCATAGCCCAAATGTGAGATGCAGTAAGCAGAATATTTGGACCACCAAGTTCTGCAGCATAGCCTCATAGACTTGATTTTTTTTAACTAAGTAATAATTTCTTCACAGAATTATAATCTGTAAATGGCTCATTCACCTTTCTTCATACTCCTGCAGCAGCTGATCTACACTGACCGATAGGAAAGATTAGCATGAAAGCATCTATCTCCTGGAATGTGTCAAGGATTTGCCTTCCTCATTCCAGTGACATATGAGACAAATCACTCAATCTCAGCATTTCAGCATTTTTTTCCTGCAAAAGAAGATGGGTCTTCTCTGTCCTCAACCACACAACTAGTTGAGCTGACTTAGTTGATAAGATATGGTAAGATTTAGAAAAATTTGACTTAAAAAAATTTGCTTATAATGGCATGCAGCCAATAGTATGACAGCAAAATAAACTACACCATAAAATATTAGCTAAAGATATAAAAAAGAATCTTTGCTACTTTTATCCACTCTGTCACAGCATTCTATAAACTGAGAGAAATATTAAGCAATCATCTTTCCACAGAACTTTGTGAAGCAGTCCTTATCTATGCAAAAGTGGAATGTGATGTTCAGAAATCACTCAAGCTGTGTGAAATAAAAATATTAAAGTTCAGAGAAGGAGAAAATGCAATTAAATATTTGTACAATTGCATGAAGAGAGAATCTGAGAGCTCAATAAAAGCTCAAAATCCTCTCTAAATCTCTAGTTATACTCAATCATTTTCTCCCCCTTGCTGTTTCTGCAGTTGCTGAAGAAACAGCTTGCCATCATGGTGCTAGTAACTATATCTTAATCATTTGCATCAAATCAAGTCATACAAACCAAGAAATTCTGGAGTTCTCAAAGAAAATAGGTCACAAATGGAGACAAAGCTATAGTCTAGGTCACATAGCCTAAAGCCTCAAATTAGATGAGGAATACAAAGGAAGATACATATTGTCCTCCCTTTTCCACTTATGTCAGATTTAACTCCATTGTAAAATAGAATGGAAATAATTATTGAGCATTCACTAGTGTTCTGAATTTCTACCTCATTGTTCTTTCATTTCACAGACAGAAAACTGAGCTCAATTATTTAACATGTCAAGGTTGCTTTTGCTTTGAGTAGGGTTGCCTATCTCCTTCCTAATTATGTTTCTCTTTGCTTCCTCTTCCTTCTTTTTATCACCTTTAACTTAGCAATGCAAGGATAAGAGTATACAAAACCAATCAAATTTATAGACTACCAATTAACATTTAGTTATTACGAGGCCCAATATCCACATGTGAGTCTCCTGCATCCCTGAGACAAGTCTAAAAAGGTAGTGTCTCCTAATACTTTATTAGCAGACAATAGGTACCAATGGCATGAGACATAGGCTACATGTTGCTACGTGTTCTTTCTGTGACAAAGCATATTCTAACTGCGCAATATAGTTATGTACACATTAGGAAGCAAAATAAAGGCATAAAATATTCTTAAATTACAGGGACCATTTGTCTCTCCCTGTATCTATTTGTTCAAAGGAGATGAATATGGCAGCTGAGTCTACAGTATATCCCAGCTGCATATATTATATATAGTATTTAAATATCTACATCAGCTATCTTGGAGGCTGAGACACTAAAAAGCGTTGTTATATGCAAATATTTTCTAGGAAGTTCAATGTATGCATAATTAAAGCTAATTTGAGCTAATACCTTAGCTTAAAGGTAAACAAAATTTAAGCTTTCTTTACTTAAATGAATCAAATGTGTTACACTCAACCAGATAATTAATGAGAACATCATGCAATACAAGCATTCTAAGGAGAGGAACAAAGGAAACATCAATATCTGAAATATACATCACCAGCAATAGGGTTTGCCTAAGAAGGTTGTACTTGTGGCTATCGCTTGCTATAGCAGAAAGGCTCCAGGAACAAAGAAAAGAACACCACCCAGAAGAAAGAATAAAGGTGAATGATGATCAGAATGATCAAGGAAGATGACACTTGCAATTTCTACATAGGAATAGGTTAAAGCACCTATAAACTTGTAAGAAAACCTGTGGTAAAGACAGTTTCCCATCTATCAGTGTATTGTAGGCTCTTGAGACCCTTCTGTTTACCATGAAGTTTGTGTCAAGAATGGAGTTTAAGAACTCTGCATGAGTCTGAATCCAAAAGACATTTTCAGTGGTGTGTTGTTTGTTTTCAGTATTGAGCATCATTAAACTTGTAAAGACCTTGGGTCGGAAATCAGTTTATAATTTCTAGTCCTCTGAAGATCATGCAGACCTATATGGTCCTGCTTTTCCTCTTTAGATATAGTTATAAACCATGCAAATAATAAGAGAAAACCAAAGGAGAAATCTGCAAAGAATAAGAAGCTGAACTGGATGAGAATCCAGGAATGAACATCTCAGTGGCAGAACATCTCACATCGAACTGTACAGCCCTCTATACAACAGAAGACCCACATCAGTGTTTCCTGATACCCAAACTAGCAGTCAAAGGAAACATAAGTTGATTCATTTCTCCTTAAAACAAACAAACAAAAATGTAAACCTTCAATAAAAAGCAGTCTGGACAATTATTCACCTATACTGGACCTGAGAAACTCCACACCCATCAAGAGCTACAAGAGGAAAGAATAGAATCAAACAGAAAGAATCAGTCACAACAAAGAAATACTAAAGAATTTTTCACTAACAACTTACTCTTAAGGATTGATTGAAGAAATGTAAGTAGAAACAAAACTGACTTAAGAATACTGAAGTATCAGGAAACAGGAAGAAATAACAGAGCAAACGTAGGAGTAGAAGCAACGCATTACACTTTCCCTTTCCGAGTTTTATAAATCATGTTTTGTAGTCGAAACAAAAATTAATACACAAGGCAATGGCATTTAAAAGTAAAGGAAGATAAAAAACTCCAAATCAAGGTGATGATTTCACATTTTACTTATGTGACAAAAGGTTGGCATCAGTACACTCTTTTAAGTCACAAATACATGTATATATTGTAATAATTAGAGCAACCACTGTGAAAAGTATACAAAGAAATATACTCAAAAACATTGTAACTAAAGATGGAATTTAAAAATACTTTCAAGTAGCCCACAGAATTATAAGAAAAGAAACAGAATAAAAGAGCTAGGAGAAACAAAGAGAGCACACAAAAAACTAAATGGCAGAATTAATAACTACCATGGCATGTCAACAACTATCTTAAATGCAAATGATTTAAACCCACCAATCAAAAGACAAAAAGTGATACTGCCCATGTGATCCAGTGGTTAAGACTTCACCTTCCAATACAGTGGGTGTGGGTTCGACCCCTGGTCAGAGCATTAAGATCCTACATTCCTTGGGGCCAAAAAAGCCAAAACGTAAAACTGAAGCAATATTGTAACAAATTAAATAAAGACTTTAAAAAATGGTCCCTATTAAAAACTCTTTCAAAAAAAGACAAAAATTGCAGGGTGGATAAATCACATACCAACACACATACATACACACAGACAACCTATGTTACTCAGAAAAAGCTCAATTGCAGCCTAACAATACAGGTAAGTTGAAATAAAAGGATGAAAAATACTGTGCAAAGATGAATTAAAAATTTTAAAATTGGACATATTAGTAGTATATAAAGAGGATGTCAGAGTAAAGAAAGTTACAAGATAGTCTAAGTGATAAAATCATCAATCTATCAGAAAGATATAATGGTTCTAAATGTATACACACCAAAGAACAGAGCCTCAAAATTATACACACAGGCAAAAACTGATAGAACTTGTGGTACCTCTATAATTGCACCACCAAAAATAGCCATGTCCCAATCCCAGAACCTGTTAGTATAGCACTTAACATAGTAAAAGTGAGTTTACAGATGTAATTAAATTAAAGATATAAGTTAGGACCTAGGGAGTTTATCACATATTACTCATGAGAGCTCAAGGTAAAAATTTTCCTTATAAAGAAAGGAATGAAATGGTGGAAGACTCAGTGGTCTTGGCCTAGTAATTAGAATAAAATAAGAGTATCTGTTTCTATTATTCTTATTCAACATAGTAAATGTTCCATAAAATGAATGAATGAATTCACGTGATGTGAATTTATGGCGGTCTGTTCAGTTCTTATTGAATTAAATAGACTGAAGTCATACTGAGTCTTACTATATGTTAGAGCTCTGTTCAAGAACATTAGCGATACCAAGGGAACATTTCATAAATGGATGGGGACAATAGAGGACAGAAATGGTATGGACCTAACAGAAGCAGAAGATATCAAGAAAAGGTGGCAAGAATACACAGAAGAACTATACAAAAAGGTCTTAATGACCCTGATAACCACAATGATGCAGTCACTCACCTAGAGCCAGACATCCTGGAGTAAGAAGTCGAGTGGGCCTTGGGAAGCATCACTATGAACAAAGCTAGTGGAGGTGGTGAATTCCAGCTTAAGTATTTCAAATCCTAAAAGATGATGCTGTGCAAGTGCTGCACTCAATATGCCAGCAAATTTGGAAAACTCAGCAGTGGCCTCGGGACTGGAAAAGGTCAGTTTTCATTCCAATCCCAAAGAAAGGCAATGCCAAAGAATGCTCAAACTACCGCACAGTTGCACTCATCTCACATGCTAAAAACGAAATGCTCAAAATTTTCTAAGTGAGGCTTCAACAGTATGTGTACCAAGAATTTCCAAATGTTTAAGCTGGACTTAAAAAAGGCAGAGGAACCAGAGATCAAATTGCAACATCTGTTGGATCATAGAAAAAACAACAAAATTCCAGAAAAACATCTACTCTACATCTTTGACTGCGCTAAAGCCTTTAACTGTGTGGATCACAACAAAATGTGGACAATTCTTCAAGAGATGGGACTATCAGCCCACCTGACCTGCCCCCGGAGAAATCTGTATGCAGATCAAGAAGCAACAGTTAAAACCGGACATGGAACAATGGACTGGTTCCAAACTGGGAAAGGAGGTACGACAGGCTGTATATTGTCACCCTGCTTATTTAACTTATATGCAGAGTACATCATGCAAAATGCAGGGCTGGATGAAGCACAAGCTGGGATCAAGATTGCCAGGAGAAATATCAATCACCTCAGATTTGCAGGTGACATCGCCCTTATGGCAGAAAGTGAAGAAGAATTGAAGAGCATCTTGATGAAAGTGAAAGAGGAGAATGAAAAAAGCTGGCTTAAAACTCAACATTCAAAAAACTAAGACCATGGCATCCGGTCACATCAGTTCATGGCAAATAGATGGGGAAACAATGGAAACATTGGGAGACTATTTCCTTGGGCTCAAAAATCACTGCAGATGGTGATTGAAGCCATGAAATTAAAAGACGCTTGCTCCTTGGGAAAAAAGCTATGACCGATCTGGACATCATATTAAAAAACAGAGACATTACTTTGCTGACAAAGGTCCATCTAGTTAAAGCTAAGGTTTTTCCAACAGTCATGTATGGATATGAGTTGGACCATAAAGAAAGCTGAGCACTGAAGAATTAATGCTTTCAAACTGCCATGTTGGAGAAGACTCTTGAGAGTTCCTTGGACTGCAAGCAGATCAAACCAGTCCATCCTAAAGGAAATAAGTACTGAATATTCATTGCAAGGACTGATGCTGAAGCTGAAGCTCCAATCCTTTGGCTACCGCATATGAAGAACTGACTCATTTGAAAAGACCCTGATGCTGGAAAAGACTGAAGGTAGGAGGAGAAGGGGACAACAGAGGATGAGAAGGTTGGATGTCATCACCGACTCAATGGACAGGAGTGTGAGCAAGCTCTGGAAGTTGGTAATAGACAGGAAAGCCTGGCATGCTGCAGTCCATGGGGTAGCAAGGATTTGGACACTACTTAGCAACTGAACTGACTGACTGAGGCATGGTCCTAAATGCTTTGTATCTATCATCTTATTTGATCCCTACAGTTCTGTAAATTTTTAAAACATTTTAATTCATCTCCTCTTCCCATCCTTGTGTTTTGCAGATGTAGAAATTGAGGGTTAGAGGGTCAAGTGATACTTTCCTCAAACCATCTATGTAGAGTCAGGATCCTGGTCCTTTATTCAGCATGATATTTGTATGGATGTCAGATACTTCTTTCAGAGAAGTGTGTATATAAATAGGAAGCAGTGCCAGAGACATTGTTGTTAAACACCATCTGTAGTTTATTGATCTAAGAGCATATGTCAAGATTAGGTGGGTTTTTTTTTTTCTTTGCCTGTCAGGAGGCTACTAGATATCCGAGGGCTGTGAAGTGGTTGTCGAGTTATTACCATGTCTATCACTTGTTAGCTTGAGATTTTTACTGAAATGTGTGTCTGTATGAAAGCAGGGTTTTTGTGTTTTTTTTTTTTCCAGATCCTATTATCTTCTTCCTAAGCAGCAGGTCTAAACTTGTGCTATGTAGCCTGTCTTGCAGCATTTTGCCGTGGGTCCTTACAACACAGAAGTCAGTTTCTGACCTCAGCTGAGGAAGAGGAAATGCCACACTAAAATCAACAGAACCTGCTGATCACTGCACAATAAAACCTGGAGGAGTCTCTCCTGCCCAGAGGCTCAAATGTTCTCTTTCTTCAGAAACCATCTATCTCCTGGTAGCTGACTTCCACATACTCTCAGAGGAGAGACCTGATGGATAAACCTGGACTCCACAATTTTATATATGTAATGTGAAATACACCTCTTTTACTAAATGGACATATCTTAGTCCCTAAACCAGGATACCTCTCCCCAGGGGGAAAATAACTGGGTAAGTGGGGTTTTCTTCAGAAGATTCCTTGGTTAACCCAGAATCAGAATGGGTTAGGGTAATACTTCCCTAAATTCACAAAGGTCAACACCCTCTAGACTGTCACAGACCACATCACTCCAACATCATTCTGCTGCTGCTAAGTCACTTCAGTCGTGTCCAACCCTGTGCGACTCCATAACATCACTCTAGAGAAGGTTTTTGGATTTTGTTTTATTGCCTTTTATTCCCCCCAGGGTATTCTCCCCTTTGCAGTACTAAACACACTTGTTGACAAAATTTCTTCTCCATACTCTGGTTTTCTAAGTCAACTCCCCTTCTATTCACCGGCTCCTTCTTGAAGCAGGAAATAGCATGATAATGCTAGACTATTTTAGGTGGACTTTGCATTACTTTTCAAATGATCTTTTTGACCATGGCCGACAATGAGACATCATTTTATATCATGACCGACCTTTATATATCTGTGTCCATGTATATGTGTGTGTGTGTTTATATAAATATACATCTTTATGTATAGATGCTGATGTGCTGTGCTGTGCTTGGTTGTGTCCAGCTCTTTTGCAACCCCATGGATTGTAGCCCACCAGCCTGCTCTGTCCACGGAATTCTCCAGGCAAGAATATTGGACTGGGTTGCCATTTCCTACTCCAGGGGATCTTCCTGATCCAGGGACTGAACCTGCATCTCTTGCACCTCCTGTTTTGGCAGGCAGATTCTTTAGCACTGTGAGACCTCTGGGAAGCCCACATCTTTACCTAGATGTGTATAAATTAATTTCATGATCTATGATATGTCATGACCCTCAGTTTGAAAACATCTCTCTAGAGGGAAAACCTTGGATTACCTGTCAATGTGCTAACTTTATAGGTTTTTTGAATTTTAAGGATGCCCTCTTGTGGTAAATCAAGAAAGAGTCATCAGGCTACTGCTGTTGAATTCCAAAATAAAACTGAATGATAAAGGCAGTAGAAAGAGCTGGCAACCTTAAAACATTCTCCCCACTGTTGACCAAAAATTAAAAAAAAATGCTTACTGTAAAAGCTGTGAGTTGAGTTTTATTTAGCGTCTTAGTCAAGACTGTAGCCCGGAAGATAGTCGTTCAGATAGGTCTGAGGAACTGCTCTGAAGAGGCAGATGAAGAGGTGAGTGTATGTGTGTGATTCTGGCTAGGGAATCTGTGCAGCCAAGCGGACTTCTCAGTAAAAGGCTACCCCTAGTCATAAAGATTAGACATCTCAGTCAATGATTTTAACCCTTTCTATGAATGGAAAGATGCAAGAATATGGGTCCGTTAAAATTTTTCCTGAAATATATCCAACTGTCTAAGGGCCTGTTTTGCCTTTTTTCTCAAAACACAGAAAGCCTCCTCTTATCCTTTGTGCTGAATTCTTCTCAAGGTGAACTGTAGGTCAGTGACTTCCGTGGCTAACGACTTGGTCCTTGTAGAATCTGAATGGCAGGCAACAATTAATTTTTTTTTTCCCACCATATCCCTTTTTTTCCACCATGTCCCTAGAAAGAAAAAAATGGTCTTTGGATGCAGTGAGATATGGGTTCAGATCTCTTATTTTACTATACAATATTCAGCAAGTTACATAGCATCTCTGATTCAAACCATCATCTCTAAAACATATATTTTAGTTAGTAGTCTATATATCTAAGGCAGGTTTTCTCAAAATAGGAACTATTGGCATTTGGGACTGGATAAGAAATTCTTATCTGTGGAGGACTGACGTGTATTATACGGTGTTCAACTGCATATCTGGTTTATAACAACTGTTGTGCTGTTTAACAACTGTGCTGTATAACAACTGTTTATACAGTTGTTTATACAGTTGGTAACAACTGTTGTTGAGCCAATCAGTAGTGGCTCACTCTTTGCCATCCTGTGCTCTGTAGCTCTCTAGCCTTCTCTGGCCATGGGGATTCTCCAGGCAAGAACACTGGAGTGGGTTGCTAAGCCCTCCTCCAGAGGATCTTCCCAACCCAGGGATCGAACCTAGGTCTTCCACATTACAGGTGGATTCTTTACTGTCTGAGCCACCAGGGAAGCTCATGTCAGTAATAACTCCCCATCCGCTACCAAATTGTTTACCAAAAATGTCTCCAGACATTGCCAAAAGTCTCCTGGTAAATACCCTTTGCCATATTGCAAGCCTAGAGATTCCTGGAATTTCTCTCTCTCTTTTATTTGTGTTTCCTAGCAAGTTAATCCTTCCCTGAGTTCATCGTTTTATTGTAGTATTTTGCCATTTGCAACTAACAGCACGTTCTGTACTGTTTTCCAATATATTCATTACAGCTATAAGTTCATCAGAAATGCAGCTTAATTTCAGTTCTGAATCTTAGGCAACACACACACACACACACACACACATACACACCAGAGTGTGTTTTCAGAGAGGAAATTCTTCAAAAACAGTAAACAGGAGTTTACGTTAGATGTATAATGCTCCTCTTCATTCACTTGGGCACTGTGTTGCCACAACTAAATAGGTGAAAAGAAATGCCTGAGTCAGATAGGAAACAGGCACAAAGAAAGAATGAGAGAGAATGAAGTAAAGAGAGAGGGAAAAAGGAACAAATAAAGAGAGTGAGTGTGTAATGGGGATCAAATACTAGAAATAGAATAGCTCATACAATACATCAAAGGACGTCATGGCAGGTGTGGGCTGAAGTCCCCTCAAAAATGACTTAGCATGGCACAAAGTGGTTGGTAAATTCATATATATATATATTCTGTATATCACTACTAGATTTTACATCTTTTTGTTTACTGGATCCTTGAAAACCTGATGCAGGTGAATTTTCAGAATCTTAATTCCTCCTGATACGATAAATCTGGTATTTTGAAATTATTGTGTCTCCCTTCCTTCCATGCCCCCTACCTGAGACCCCCTCACTATCGGTGTTGATGTCTCTAGGGTACAACTCAGGGATTCTCTGTCTTTTACCTGGCTCCTTTTAAAATGTTTTAAAGGTGAATTGTGGCCTTATTTGTCTACTTCAATTGATCCTTTTGTACAATCCAGCATGGTTCCCTGGCTTTTCTTCTAAATAGGTTTGAGTATGCAATCAATCATTTTACATGAATTCAAACAAACAACCTGAGCTTTGGGTGGTAATTTTCAGGCTGGCAAATGTCTTTAGATGAGGTTGCTTTCTACCTGAATTTAGTGAGAATACTTGACAGAAAGTAAGACTCCTATATATCTCTGCTCCATAAAATCAGGGCAGAAAGAGCATTTGGGGATTTCATCACCATCTTCAACAACTAATTTGAAAAGAAAAGCTGCTACTTATCAAGTGTTCCACTACAAAGAATAAAAAGGAAAAATCAATAAATGAAAGATACACTCTTAAATAAATTCAATGAAATGACATCAATCATCTTCATATAATGAAAACTGTGACTATGAATTAGATGGTACTTTAAGATGCCTTTGTAAACAAGAATAACTACTTTTCCCTCTAAGCCAAGAAATAATAACATACCATTTTCAGTAGCAAGTTACAAAATAGAAATTGGCAAGTGCACAGACAAGACAGACTTCAGAATAGATTCCCCATCCACCTTACATCAGGAAGGGCCCAGTTTATTTATTTCTGATGTTTTCATCAATGTCAAATTATACTAAGCTTTGCTCTTTATGTTTCATGATAATTAACTTTAGCTTCTGAAGCAACATACTTCTTTGTCCACATCCTGAGAGACTACAAGATTCCCATCTACAATATAGTCATTGAACAGAAATCTCTGGCTTCCCCTTGTTGGGGCCCAGAGAAGGCCCTCAGTACCTCAGTGGTATGTTGATTATTTTGAATTAAATTCCTTAAGAAACAGCAGACACAAAGGAGATACTTTGACCTTCCTCTCTGTTTCCCTTAAAGCAAGAAATAAATCTTCCTTGTGAAAGTTGCTCTCACTGTACCAGCAGGTAGAAAGATATTTTTACCATCAGAGACAGGGAATTCAGAGCTAAGATGCCTAGAGAAACAAATTGTACTACTTCTTTGCTAATTTACTATTCAAGCTCAAACTTTGCTCAAATTCTTTACTAATTAAGCACCCAAAGTTAAACTTCTTTGTCCTGTCAATTCCTTTCAAATATATTGTTTGTTTGTCTGGAAATATGTAAAAGTTGCTTTCTTTGGCCGTTTCTTACGTCCCATTTCCATGGGAACTCTGGCCTCAAAAATTAAAATGTGTTTCTTTTCCTCCCATTCATCTGTTTTATGCTGACTTCATGATTTGTCCAGCCACAAGAATTCAAGAGAGGTAGAGAGGGAAATTTCCTCCCCTCCCTGACAACCTGACTGTTAGATCTGAGTGCCCACTCCTGAGTCGAGGACTGTGGCTGGTGATTGCCAGGCACTGGTTTACATAAGCCTAGGCTGCTAAGGTTTCTCTGAAACACTACTACTGCAAGGCAGGAGGGACCGTGCTAATCGGATAGGTGCATCAGGGCCCAATCCCATGGTATACAGGCAAACTAGGCCTACTTACTGTTGGATCTGGGCGTCTCAGATGGCTCAGTGGTAAAGAATTTGCCTGCAGTGCGGGAGACATGGATTCGATCCTTGGGTTAGGAAGACCCCCTGGAGAAGGAAATGGCGATCACACAATGTCTCATTGTGGTGAGTATTGGAGGAGACAATATATCCAATAAGCCTCCACAAACACTGCAAAGTTTTTAAACTGTGTGCATGTATGTGCATATATACATATATATATATACTTATGTAAAACTATGTCCAAGTGTGAATATGTATACAGACACATGGCTACACATAAATTTTAGTTAAATGGTTCATTTAAACTTAATCTTAGTAGATGAATAATCACTTAATATTGCTATTTATTAATGATACATTTACCTTATCTTCCCTTTTAAAAACTACTAGCTTTACTCTGTTCTTCCAATCAATCGGAATGAAATTGTAATACTACTCATGATATATCAAAACAATCTGAAATTTTATTAGAGTGTTTATCCATAAAAGGTCTAAACTGATTATTATTATAGAGCAAAATATTTGTACCCTGTGTTGAATATGTAATTGGTAAATGCATGCAAACTTCCATCTTTCATAATTAGACCTTCATTTTAATCTCACAACAACTGATTACTAATGATCCTAGGAATGAACTTAGTAAGGGCAGGCAGTTCTAGGGACATAGGGCATTAATTTGAGGATGTAGAACAGTTTTAATCTTTTTCTGAGATGTTGGTGATTAATATAGAAGCCTTGGCTATAACAAGAAAACATACCTTAAAAGTCTACAAAGCAGCAACTCATTAAACTTCCTATAATTATATGGCAGATGTACAGTGGTTCATAACCTGGAAAGTTAATTTTGGTCTTTTCAGAATTGAAAGTACTTTAAAATGGCATAGATAATAAAGTAAATATAATTACATTGCATAGACCTCTTTTGGGGGCACGTTAGCTACATTTTCTAATTATAAAGAATAGGTTTGAATCCCAGTAAATTTCAGAATATTTAACGTCCCTGAACTTCTGTTTCCTCCAGATCTATTTCATAGCAGTGTTGTGAGAATAAAGTAACATAATGTGTCAACATATCAACCTATCAGTGCTTATCTGGAACATCATAAATCCACAAAAAATGACAGTTTCTGCTTTAATTCACTAAATAAATACAAGTACTAAGGAAGACTTTTTGATACAGTCAGATATTACAAAAATGTAATATCATTTGTTACACACATACATAGATATATGTATATATATATAAAACCTTACTTTATACTGGTCTTTAGGGCCATATTAATCTATGAGAAATTTGGAAAATGACAATAAAAAGTGCCTTCCATCAAAAAGTTCACACTGTTATATTTTCTTTGGAAGCTATATTTTTATATAAAAATACAAAATAGAACTACAATATAGATACAGAGTTGAAAGGAATCAATTCTAATTGAACAGTTTGAATGTGTTACAGTTTTTAACCACACAAAATTCAACCATTGAAATAGATCTGTGATTGATTCAGTCTTCTACTGAAGACTGTTTTATTTACAAAGGGAATCAATATGGGGGAAGGATAGTGCTTTCTTTTACATAAGAATTTCAGGAAATCTTATCATTTAAGTACATTTATTTCAGGACATTTGACTGCTTTTGCTGTTCAAAGTGAAAATAAAAAAGCTTTTAAAATACAAGCTTATATATATAAAGTTCCACTGTATAAGAGAGACCATATAGTATTTGCAAATCAAAACAATGAGGTATCACCTCACTCCAGTCAAAATGACCGTCATCAAACATCTTTCAGCAATGTGCTAGAGAAGGTGTGAAGATAAAGGAACTCTCTTATACTATTGGGGGTAATGTAAGTTGGTGTAGTGTCTATGGAAAGCAGTACGGAAGTTCCTTAAAGAACTAAAAATAGTGCTACTATGTGACCCTGCAATCCCATTCCTAGACACATATCTGGAAAAAACATAATTTGAGAAGATATACACACATCGATGTTCATTGAATCACTATTACAAGAACCAAGACATGGAAGGAACCCAAATATTTATCCACAGATAACTGGATAAATAAGATGTGGTATACGTATGCAATGGAATATTACTCAGCCATAAGAAGAAATGAAATAATACCATTTGCAGTGACATGGATAGACCTAGAGATGGTAATACTAAGCGAAGTAAGCCAGACAGAGAGAGACAAATATCATATGATAGAGATTATATGTGGAATCTAAAAAAGAACTATATAAGTTCTTATGCAAAAGAACTTATATACGAAATAGAAATAGACCCACAGACATAGAAAAAAATTTTATGGTCACTAAAAGGGAAAGAGGGGGAGGAGAAATAAATTAGCAGTTTGGGATCAACATATACAGACTACTATATATAAAATTGATAACTGACAAAGATCTACTGTATAGCACAGGGAATGATAATTATTTTGTAATATTAAGCCAACTTGGAACACTTAGTACAATGCATAATATATAATATACACAATAAGCAATTCATAAATAAATAGTTGTTATGTAGAAATTAGACATTCTTGAAAGTATAGATTTAGGACAATAATAACTAGAGTCAATCTCAATTATAGTGTGGATTCAACTATGACTTAAATGAAAAGCCACAGTGATTGTCTTCAGTAAATACCTGCTTATTTCCACAAGTCTCTATTGCTCTCAATCACATTATTTTATGGAAGATAGACTCGGGGAAGATGCATGGGTTTTTTCTTCATCCACGTGGAAATATTGGGGCTACAAACATTTCTCATTCATTCATTCATTCAGGCCAAAGTTGCAACTCAGCATAAGACTGAACTGTCTGCGAAGTGAAACTGCTGTCTGTACAACTTAAATGTTACAGTCTATGTGTGAACATTTGCCATAAAATCAGTTCAGTATTTGAGTTGCCTTATGATTGTAAAGACAGAATATCATAGGCAATTAAGACTTAAAGTCTTATAATTTCACAAAAAGAAAAGCTCTAGAGTGACAGATCTGTACTATTAATATAATTCAGGAGAGAAGATGAGGGGAAGGGAGAGTCAGGAAGTTTGGAATGAACATGTACACACATTTTTAAAATGTATAACCAACAAGGACCTGTGGTATAGGGTGTGGAACTCTGTTCCATGTTATGTGGCAGCCTGGTTGGGAGGGTAGTTTAGTGGAGAATGGATACATTGCATACTTATGGCGGAGTCCCTTCACTGTTCACCTGAAACAATTACAACATTGTTAACTGACTGTATCCCCACCCAAAATAAAACGTTAAAAAAAATAATTTTCTAAACCTAGCGGTTTCCAAAACCTCACTTAGTTTCATTTTCCAAGAAGTGATTCTCTGATGCACTCAGATCTTGATAAGGTAGACACTGTTTTCTGCTTATAGAAAATGTGCAACAGGCCAATCTTCCTTGAAGTTGTTTATGGGAACCTGATACTCCAGCACAACAGGGTTGTTAAAACAACCTAAGCAAAGTTTATTGTGATAACTCCTTTCCATGGGTGAACTTTAAAAGCATCAAAGTAATTAAGTGATAAGATGTATTATACAGTGTATAAACGTGTCAACACGTTGTACATCATATATTTACACAATGTTGTATGTCTATTACATTTCAATAAGCTGGCAAAACGTGTAAACCAATATCCTTTAAGATACAGTGTATTTTTGAGATTCTAGCAAACTATCCTAGCAAACTAACTAGGATATCTAGCAAACTAGCAAACTATCAGGGTAGTCTGTTACTTTATTCTAGGATATCGAATAAGAGTAATAAAATTTTACTTGTTATACAGGTTTGTACAACTATTTTTTTTAAAGAAAGAAAAAGTCTCTTTTTACGTAAGAAATAATCTTTCCTTGCATAGCTTTCCTCAAGAAAGCATGTTTTGAAAAGATACAAGCTGAATGTTAGTGACCTCTCCACTATATTAGTTGCTAAGCAACCTTGTACAAGTTACTTGGCCTCTCTGAGTCTGATTTTTCCACTTTAAAAGAGGAGAATAATAAAAGCGACTAGCAAACTTCACTCCTTGATGAGAATATGAAATAAAATAATTTGCTATGCAAATAAAAATGCATTCTACAAATTATGAAGGCCGTTTCCTGGTAAACTCTTTCTCTTGTAACTAAGTAGCCATATGTCCTGATTGTATACACAGCTCAAATCATAGTCTTTCAAACTAAGCAAGATAGCTATTGTTAGAAACTACCATACCCTACTGGAGTAAGACTTCTGCTTTAAAGCATGGTGTCATTTTTTCCCCCAAATGACATATCCTTCCTAAGTGAGCTGACTTGTATGCATCTAGTTATATCTATTGTGAATTGTACTGTTGCTCAAGGGACTGGTATCCAATTAACACATGTTCCTGTGCATTTATTTTAGAAACAGAGCATACTAAGGCAGTATTTCAAATATCAATCCCATTCAAAATAGAAACTCAAAGGATTGGTGTTTAAACTTGTATCCTATTTTTAATAAAATTCACAAAAGACAGATTTTCCTACAAACAAAATCAATCTTCAAATGAGACTGCAAGGAACACTGCACTTAAAATTGCTTTGTAAAGTCTTCCCCTTAAGAAGAGTAACATGAACTGAGCATTTGAAAGAGAAATTTCCAGGGACCAGTCTATCTTTGACCTTCTGGGTTCTTTTATCCATCTTAAGTTTTATTCAACCACTATTTTGTGCCAAGCAGACCAGTGCTTGTGACAGGAAGGTTTATTTATGATTCAGGATAGTCAGAATGTTATAAAGTTCAGTTTCCTTGTATCTACAACAAGTGATATCATTTCTTATTCACTAAACTAGTTGTTGTGAGGAACAAATGAACTGCTGTATAAACATTAATTTTATGAGGATAGTTTGCTGGAATCTTAAAAACATATGATATTTTAAAGGATATTGGTTTACACATATTCCCAGCTATACTGAGATGTATAGTTTATTTAACTTATATTAAAAATACA
This sequence comes from Budorcas taxicolor, assembly GCF_023091745.1. Classification (NCBI taxonomy): domain Eukaryota; kingdom Metazoa; phylum Chordata; class Mammalia; order Artiodactyla; family Bovidae; genus Budorcas; species Budorcas taxicolor. Next base: position 22,178,719 of record NC_068934.1, read on the forward strand.
TCATGAGAAATGCTGGACTGGATGAAGACCAAGCTGGAATCAAGATTGCCGGGAGAAATATCAATAAACTGAGATATGCAGATGACACCACCCTTATGGCAGAAAGTGAAGAATTAAAGAGCCTCTTGATGAAAATGAAAAAGGAGAGTGAAAACGTTGGCTTAAAGCTCAAAATCACTGCAGATGGTGATTGCAGCCAGGATATTAAAAGACTCTTATTCCTAGGAAGGAAAGTTATGACCAACCTAGATAGCATATTCAAAAGCAGAGACATTACTTTGCCAACAAAGGTCCGTCTAGTCAAGGCTATGGTTTTTCCAGTAGTCATGTATGGATGTGAGAGTTGGACTGTGAAGAAAGCTGAGTGCTGAAGAACTGATGCTTCTGAACTGTAGTGTTGGAGAAGACTCTTGAGAGTCCCTTGGATTGCAAGGAGATCCAACCAGTCCATTCTGAAGGAGATCAGTCCTGGGATTTCTTTGGAAGGAATGATGCTAAAGCTGAAACTCCAATACTTGGGCCACCTCATGTGAAGAGTTGACTCATTGGAAAAGACTGTGATGCTGGGAGGGATTGGGGGCAGGAGGAGAAGGGGACAAGAGAGGATGAGATGGCTGGATGGCATCACCGACTCGCTGGACGTGAGTCTGAGTGAACTCCGGGAGTTGGTGATAGACAGGGAGGCCTGGCGTGCTGCGATTCATGGGGTCGCAAAGAGTCGGACATGACTGAGTGACCGAACTGAACTGAACTTAACTGAAAGCTCAACATTCAGAAAACAAAGATAGTGGCATCTGGTCCCATCACTTTATGGCAAATAGATGGGGAAACAGTGACAGATTTTATTTTGGGGGTTCCCAAATCACTGCAGATGGTGACTGCAACCATGAAATTAAAAGATGCTTTCTCCTTAGAAGAAAAGTGAAAAACAACCTAGACAATATATTTAAAAAGCAGAGGTATTACTTTGCCAACAAAAGTCTAATCAAAGCTATGGTTTTTCCAGTAGTCATGTATGGGTGTGAGAGTTGGACTATAAAGAAAGCTAAGCACCAAAGAGTTGATGCTTTTGAACTGTGGTGTTGGAGAAGACTCATGAGAGTCCCTTGGACAGCAAGGAGATCCAACCAGTTCAACCTGAATGAAATCGGTCCTGAATATTCATTGGAAGGACTGATGCTGAATATGAAACTCCAATACTTTGGCCATCTGACGCAAAGAACTGACTCATTTGAAAAGACCCTAATGCTGGGAAAGATTGACGGTGAAAGGAGAAGGGGACGACAGAGGAGATAGTTGGATGGCATCACTGACTCAATGGACGTGAGTTTAAGTAAACTCTAGAAGTTGGTGATGGAAAAGGAAGCCTGGAGTTCTGCAGTCCATGAAGTTGCAGAGTTGGACGGGACTGAGCAACTGAACTGAACTGAACTGAGCTGAACTGATACTGAGATGTAATAGACATACAACATTGCATAAATGTGTGGTGTACAGTGTATTGACACGTGTATACACTGTAACACCTCCATCCCATCACTTCATTACTTTGATGTGGGCCATTTTTAAAATTCATTTTAAAACAATATTGATACAACTTTGCCTCTGTCTTATGTTTTGATTGCTTGGATCTGAAGCATGTGGGATCTTAGCTCCTTGGGCTATGGATGGATTCTGCACCCCTTGCATTGGAAGGCAAATTCTCCATGCCTGAGGCAGCTAGAGAAGTCCCTCAGTTCAGTTCAGTTGCTCAGTCGTGTCTGACTCTTCATTTTTTGAAAACTCTTAAGATTTACTGTCTTTGCAACATTCAAATATATAATACAGTGCTAGTAGCTATAGTCACAATTGCTGTACATTAGATATCCACACTTTGTTAATTTTATAACGTATTTCAGTAGGTAAAGACAGTTCCCTTTTTGAGGATTCCAGGTGCAAAAATATTACTATGTAGGAGAGATTTGTCATTGCATTCTCCTCTTATTTTTCAAATAGCAGCTGATAGAGTTCTCCATTCTTATGAGCAATTTGGAAAATACCCCAAAAATGAAATTTTCTATTCTTTCAAACACCGTTCAATCCCGTAAAAGGCACCTGCCTGTGACTCTAAGCATCTGGACCAGTGAATTTAGTCTCATCCCCTGCAGAGTAAACAAGCAGATTTGATTACTGCAGGTTAGATTTCCCTGCTTGCGCCTGCCTCATCCTTTGACGAAGGGAAAACAAAGATCAGCCTGGGGCAGGTGTAAAGTGCGGTTACTGGAGCGCCGCGTGTTGACAGGCGCTCAGGGCCTTCGCTGGGCATCCCCTCCATGCCCATCTCCGCCTTCAGCAAGACTAACAATGAGCCCTTGCGTCGCCTGAGCTGCAGGGCACCGATCAATCTCTGGTAGGCTCGCCTTGCGAGTGGTATCTCTCCTGGAGCTCACTGCCAGCTTCCAGAGCCTGCCCTGGAGGGGCGTCCTTTCCTGAGTCCATCGCCTTCTGTCCTCTGCTGGAGGGGCCCGTGGTCAGCCAGAGACAGAATTCGGCAGCGAGAAGTGACCGGATCCAGTGGAGGCGAGAAAGTGAGGCAGGGAGGGAAGGACGACTCTGGCAGGCAGGCGACAAGCAGGGAACCCAGCCCAGCGCACTACTGGTACACTACCTGCCGGAGCTGGGCCTCAGGCTATGAGGGCCCACGAGCCTGAGCGACCCGAGCCAAGGGGCGCCGCCAGGGAGGTGGGTCCCACTGCAGGTCACCGGAGGGGGCCCGCGGACAGACGCCTCAAGTGTTCGTATCTCCAGCCTACAATTCGGGCCACATAGGAACCAAGCCCATTTTACCTGTCTCAGCCCCTTATGAGAAGTAAGTAGTCTCGCCAGTGAGGGACTCGAACTTTCCCTTTCTAAGACCTGTTTCCCTTCAGCCCCGGTAGTGAAAGTGAAAAGTGGGTTTTAGTTGCTCAGTCGTGTCAGACTCTTTGCAACGCCACGGACTGTAGCCCGACCGGCTCCTCTGTCCATGGAATTCTCCAGGCAAGAATCCACGAGTGGGTAGCCTTTCCCTTCTCCAGAGGATCTTCCCAGTCCAGGCATGGAGCCCAGGTCTCCTGCATTGCAGGCAGATTCTTTACCGTCTGAGCCACCAGGGAAGCCTCTAGCCCCACTAGTAACCAGAGGACAGTACAATGTTTTTGAACATCATTGCATGTTTTTCTGCTCATGCTTATCTTCCTTTTGAAACATATGTTCGTCTTTTCTCATTTTTACTGTTACTGTTTAACTTTTTAATATATATTGGGAGTTTTAAAAATATATTCTGGGTAAAGTCATTTATCAGATATATGTTTTAATATTTTCTCCATGTTTCATCTATTTATTTTCTTAATGATGTCTTTTAAGAGGTTTTAACTTTGGTAAGTCCAATTTATTGTTTTCCTCATCTTATGATTTATGTTATCTGTGTCTTTTCCACTAAAAGTAGTGTTTAATATAAATCACAATGATATTCCCGAGCTTTAGTTTAGAAGTTTTATAGATTTACTATTCACACTTAGGTATACGATCAGCTTAAGATAACTTATGGATGATTTGAAGTAGGGTTTGTGATTTTGATTTGTTTTGCTTTTCTCCCATATGGATATCAAATTGTCTCATTACCAATTGCTGAAAAATGCTAACATTTTTTCCCACTGACTTAAAGTTACTCCTTCTTTAGAAATTAATGTGACTACTTCTGTGAGTATAATTTTGAAATATAAATTATGTTTTCTTGCTCTATTTAGTCTCATCACAATGTTTCAAATTGTCTTGATGAATAAAAATTTAGAGTAAATCTTGAGATAATAAAGTGTAAATCTTCCAGCTTCTTCCTTTTCAAGAAGCCTAATTTGGGTTTGTATACACATATACATTTTGGAGTCCATTTCTCCATTTCTGCAAATTACCTTCCTTGGACTTTGATTTGTAGAGGATATACACATAAAAGTGGGGGTATTAATAGTTATGAATCATGCAGTAAACAGTTAGGTGGACAGTTATTTTAAAAAATATTCTGGTGGCAAAATGCCTAGAACATGTTGGGCACTTAATACTTTTACCTTTTTATAATTTGTTTTGTGCTTATTCATCGATTTCATTAGGCAGCAGCTACTAAAAGCACCTAATGTAGAGAAAAAATAAAGAAAAACCTAAAATCAAAGGGTTAAAAAATTATGGAACATAATTTAAGAATCTTGGCACAACAGGAACTGTGTGAATGGAAACTTTAACCTTGACAGCTGCTGCACCCACCCTCTGCACTTACAGTAACTAAAATTTCAGCATATACAATATTTCTTCTTTCAGAATCTCCCTTTCGTAATTCTAAAGTCTTTTACTGACTTTAGAAAGGTCTCAGCTTAGGAAAAAGATAACAGTTGAAATAAAGCAAGACCACACATGAAAGGTGAAGAAAATAGGCATTTGGGGAAGTTGAGGCTTGGATAGTGGTAAAAGTACACTTATCCAGGAAATAGGTGAGTGCCAAAGGCCCATGTCAACTACCTCATAATTTTGTTAACTGTAAGCTTTGCCTTTATGTGCTCAACAGAGCCCAGTTATATCGTTACAATTTTTTTCTGAATACATATAATTCAGCATATAATATCAGTATATAGTACATAGTCCTCAAAATTCAGTCTTCCCACTATCATGTTTAATCACAGTCAAGTTCCTTATGAGCACACTGCCAAGCAGATACTATCTATATTTGATAATTCAACTGTATTCAAAAAGAGAATAAAAACTAAAACTTCCATATAGTTGATAATTTTCCATTGATCAATATTGAGATTACTTTCATGGATTACATATGAAAAAAGTAGAAAACTGGAGTTGCTGGATTTGTCCATTTAAAACCTTTCTCTCTGCTGTGTCACTTTAGATTGTCAGTAGAAAACTAAAACTATACTCAAGATCTCGGATTGTGGCACCAAGTATCTGTATTTTCTTTAGAAAATCTGAAAAGTGCTTCCAATCTGGACGCTTTTAGAATGACCTAGAAAGTATTAAAGTAAATACACTTGTCCTGATCATCACCTATGATAAAAGTTTTTCTGGTTTTCTCTGTATGTTTGGTAAAGAATCTGCCTGCCAGTGCAGGAGACATAAGAGATGCACCTTGAGTCCCTGGATTGGGAAAATCCCCTGGAGTAGGAAATGGCAACCCACTCTGGTATTCCTGCCTGGAAAATTCCATGGACAGAGCAGCCAGGCAGGCTACAGTCCACAGGGTCACAAAGAGTCAGACACGACTGAATGGACTGAGCGTGCACACACGTGCACACACACACACGTGTATCTTCATATGTCTTTTGTTCTGTTTTGCTTTGGGTCTTTGTTGCTGTGCACAGACTTATTGCTATGACTTTTCTTGTTGCAGACCACAAGCTCTAGGCACACAGGCTTTAGTAGCTGCAGCACGTGGGCTCAGTAGTTGCAGCTTGCCAGCTCTAGAGTGTGGACTCAGTACTTGTGGCACACAGACTTAGTTGCTCCGTGGCATGTGGAATCTTCATGTACCAGAAATAAAATCTATGTCCCCTGCATTAACGGGTGAATTCTTATGCACTGTACCACTAGGGAAGTCCTGTTTGTATGTCTTTAAGCAGAGAGAGAGTACTACAAGAAAAGGAAGAGTTGAAAGGATTGGACCTCTTAACAATTAAACAAGGCTGGAAACTAGATGGTTTTGGTCAGAATAACATATGGTGGCATGGATGTCGTGAATTTTGTCCCTTTTCATGCTCTTCAACCACTGCCAGGATTATGTTTGTGAATATGTTACTTTACATGGCAAATAAGTCTTTAGTAATAGAGTTAATGTTGGTAATCAGCCAGCTTTAAGAAAGGGAGATTTTCTTGGATTGTTCATGTGGGTCCAGCCCAGTGTAATCACATGGGACCTTAAAACTGCAAACAGAAGTCAGAACAATGCAATAAAAGAGATGCGACAGGAGAGATCCTTAGGAAGGATAAGGCAGACAAGAAAAGTCAGAGATTTGAATTGTGGGAAGGATATTATCTACTGTTACTAGTTTGGATGGATTCCATGAGTCAGGGAATGTGGGTAGCTCTAAAAACTGGGGAGGCTTCCAACTGACAGCCACCTAAGAAATGGGAGGCTCAGTCCTACAGCCATATGGAACTGAATTGTGGCAACAGCTTAAAATAAGCCTGGGAACATATTCTCCCCTAGAGCCTTCAGAAGGAAATGAAGTCCTGCTAACCTTGATTTCAGTCCAACAAAGCCCAGAGCAAAGAGCCAGTTGAGCCATACTGTGCCCAGACTTGCGATCTATAGAAATGTGAAATGATGATTTTGTGTATTTTTAAGCCATTAAATTTGTGTCCATTTAGTACACCAAATTGTTATACCAACAGTAGAAAGTTAATAAAGACCTCGTAAATTCATTTCTAGAGCCTAAACTTTTCAAATGTTTGAGAAACTTTATCAAACAACAGCGCATGGGTCAAATCCAGGCAACATTTTTGTATAGTCTTAGAGCTAAGTATTATTTTACATATTAAGAGGTTAAAAAATGAAAAGTATATTTTGTGAAACATGATAGTACATGAAATTCAAATGTAAATATATATAAATGAGATTTTATTGAAACAGACTCATAATCATGTATGTATAGTCTATGACTATATTCTTGATGTTCAGTTCAGTTTAGTTAAGTCGCTCAGTCGTGTCCGACTCTTTGCGACCCCATGAATCGCAGCACGCCAGGCCTCCCTGTCCATCACCAGCTCCCAGAGTTCACTCAGACTCACGTCCATCGAGTCAGTGATGCCATCCAGCCATCTCATCCTCTGTCATCCCCTTCTCCTCCTGCCCCCAATCCCTCCCAGCATCAGAGTCTTTTCCAATGAGTCAACTCTTCCCATGAGGTGGCCAAAGTACTGGAGCTTCAGCTTTAGTATCATTCCTTCCAAAGAACACCCAGGGCTGATCTCCTTCAGAATGGACTGGTTGGATCTCCTTGCAGTCCAAGGGACTCTCAAGAGTCTTCTCCAACACCACAGTTCAAAAGCATCAATTCTTGATGTAATATGAGTTAATTAGTTGTGACAGAGACCATAGCTTGCAAAGCTAAAATATTATGAGAAAAAATTGAAGTTCTTTATAAATCCCCCCCATTCCTCCCTATGTATATTTGGAGGTTCATTAAGGAAAGTTTTAAGAAGGTACAAATCTATCTTTATGGGTAGCCCTCAAAGTCCTCATACACTTGCTGTAGCCCACACTTAGAATTCAGAAATTTGTTACAAAACTCTTAATTGACTTGTTCTTACCAGTTTATATGGAAGAAGCAGGGTCTGTCTCAGGTCAACAAATGCTTAGGTCATGTTCTCTGGGCTGTGTCTCTTCCCAGATTTGAGGTTAGGTCATTGCCCTTTGACTTTGGCTTATGTTGGGTTCAAGAAAATTATTCATTTACAGTCTTTAAATTCATCTACAGTTTTTCAGAGACCTGAAAAAACTATTATTCTCACATTTAAAAACTGTGAAAGTGGTGACTCAGATGGTAAAGAATCCACCTGCCATGCAGGAGAGCCAGGATCAATCCCTCGGTTGGGAACATTCCCTGGAGAAGGGAATGGCAACCCACTCCAGTATTCTTGCTTGGGTAATTCCATGGACAGAGTAACCTGGTGGGCTACAGTCCATGGGGTCACAAAGAAACAACTGAGTGACTATCACTTTCACTTTCACCTCTGTGAGCTGAAAGCAGAGTCATCTTTTAATCTGTACATATCATGAAGCATGCTTTTAATTCCACCAGATTTTAGGAGTAGCACAGACATGAGGAGTACTTCTTATTTTTCTCCATACTTGAAATAGTGATGATAATAGGAATAACATTTACTATATGAATTGAGCAAAAATACTTTCCAATTAATCAATTTAATTAAAAAGTTAACAGCTCAAACTTTAAAATAGAATCCTCATATTTGAATCTTTAATTTTGGAGAATTCAGATGGGAAAATTTTGAAACTGTCATGTGTATTATTAAAAGGTAAAATCCTGGGAAGTATAGCTGTCAAAATTTTAATGGAATAATACCAACATTTAAAACTTACATAACAGTTATCCTATTTTTAAATTCAATAGTGAAGAGAAATGTTTAGAAATAGTACTGTTACCAGCCAGAAGGGGAGCAGAATTAGGGAATGAAAGGAAAGAGTATTTGTGACTATGATTGAATCTCATAATCACTCTGAAAAATTCTCTGCCAGTGCATCTGGTGAGAATACTGTTTTTTTGTTTGTTTGTTTGTTTGTTTTGTTCAGGGGAAACACACAAATCTGAGGTTCTGAAGATATTGAAGAGAAGACTCCCTGGGTGATGATGAAATTTTTTAAGGTCATGAATAATAAATTGCTAACTCTTCACATGAGGTGGCCAAAGTACTGGAGTTTCACCTTTAGCATCAGTCCTTCCAAAGAATTCCCAGGGCTGATCTTCAGAATGGACTGGTTGGATCTCTTTGCAGTCCAAGGGACTCTCAAGAGTCTTCTACAACACCACAGTTCAAAAGCATCAATTCTTGTGCACTCAGCTTTCTTTATAGTCCAACTCTTACATCCATACATGACCACTGGAAAAACCATAGCCTTGACTAGATGGACCTTTGTTGGCAAAGTAATATCTCTGCTTTTCAATATGCTATCTAGGTTGGTCATAACTTTTGCTGGGAGGTGTTGGGGGCAGGGGGAGAAGGGGACAACAGAGGATGACATGGCTGGATGGCATCACTGACTCAATGGACGTGAGTCTGAGTGAACTCTGGGAGATGGTGATGGACAGGGAGGTCTGGTGTGCTGTGATTCATGGGGTCACAAAGAGTCGGACACGACTGACCGACTGAACTGAAGGGCTAATGTGACCACAAGAAAGAGTTGAGGGATACATGGTCTTAGAATTGGACCCAACTTGGCAGCTGAACCACAGCAAGCTTTCCTCTTAGTGTCGTCATTTATGCTTTTAAGTGGAGACATGCTGAAATGTGAGTTTCATCCAGAAACAAGGTTATTGCTGTTTCTTCTCCTTTTTAACCCTTGCTTAACCTTTTGGTTAAGTTTGTGTCTTTTAGGCTCTAACAGTTTGAAGTAAAGCTCATGATGGTTCAAGGCATTCAGCCCATTTGAGTAGAAAATGATCCTGGGTCCCTACAGGTCCTTGGAACAGTGAGCAAGGGACTTCTATACATCTAGGGTAGGCTAGGGTCTGTGACCCTTGTCCAGAAGGAAGAAGTCCCAAACAAGGGACCTTCAGCCCCTTACCCCTTAGGAATAAGGGTATAGTCTCTCAGAGGGGAATGAGACAGACTAGGACCTGGGACCCGTTGCTACACAACCTCTCCTAGAGCAACAAAATACAAAAAAACTCTATGGGACTAAAATTAACTGCATGCATGCATAGTTAGGGCAAATTCTGGACAAAAGATACAAAGAGCCTAAAAAATCCAACTGCCACTTTTGAAGAGGCAGGGGGTCAGGAGCAAAAATAGGGTACTGTGTATGCCCCTGCACACAATACCACCAACCCAACACCACCTAAAGTGTGGGCAAAACACCCAAGCCAAACCTCTGGCCTGACCCCTGGACACATTCCTGTCCTCACCCCACATAAGGAACAAAAATCTCACCCTGCCACACCAGAAAAAGAATGCAAGGGAAACTGTTCTTTGTTCTTGCTCCTCTCCCTGTAGCAGGGGCCCCAATAAAGCCTTGCCTGAAAAGAAAAAGAACTGTGTTAGGCGGTGTTTGAGAAGTGAAAATGCTTCAGAGGGAGACCTAATCTATCAGTGAGGAAAGAGGGATGGTTGCTCAATAAAGACAACTCAAGGTCACATTATTCTGATGAATCACAGTTTGCATGAAAAAAAATTCACAAGTTCAGACTCTTGATAATTTTTAAAGGGAATAAGGGTGAGTTGGAGGAGAAGAGCTCTTACTAACTAAATTCATTGGGATTTACAATGTAAACTAGAATGCCAATCTAATCATTCATAATGAGAAATGAAAATACAGTATGGCTGGTCCACCACCAGCCCATACAATATGGGCTGGTACTACCTCCGTGTAGAAAAACCTTTATTGTTTACCCACATTATAATCTGAAGATAATATGAAAAAATAATAATTATCTATAATTTATTGAAGTTTTGTGAATAAATGAATATGTGTTAATTCACGTAAACAGTTGTGAAAGTAATCAATACTCAACAGTTGCATCAATTACATCATCAAGCTATGAAGTTAGGTTAAATGAAAGATCATTTGATTGTACATTGGACTGCAGAAGTTGGTAATGGGACTCAGTTTACCAGGTTAGCATGTTTAGAGGAACAATTTAGTTCCAAATCAGAATCCTGGTTACTAGTACTTTCAGGCAAATAAGTCATATGTGATAACATTATCTTAATTGATGTATCACCTAATCTTTCCAGTTTCAATGGTCTTGGTTTTCAATACATACATCCATGCTCAGTCGAGTAGTAGTGTCTGACTCTTTGTGACCCCATGGTCTGTAGCCTGCCAGACTCCTCTGTCTATGGGATTCTCCAGGCAAAAATACTGGAGTAGGCCTCCATTTCCTCCTCCAGGGGATCTTTCTGATGCAGGGATAAGAACTCACGTCTCCTGTATCGGAAGGCTGATTATTTACCACTGAGCCACCTAGGAAGTCCTTTCAGTACATAACTGCTTCATAATTTTATACAATAGTAACTCTGTCCTTGTTAAAGTATCTTTAAGTATGGACCTTTAAAGCAGTGGGAAAGAGAGCTTAGGTATAGTAAGAATGCTAGTTATCAATATTTTTGTTTAAAATATTTCTTAATGTATTTTCACTTTGTGAAGTTTCCTCAAAAAAGTCCTAGGTCATATGATTCAAACAGACAGTGAAAAGCTGAATCAATGTTCCTTCTCATTTATTTCATGAATCAGTCAGAATTTAATTTACCCAATACAAGGATATTGGACAGATGCTAGTATATGATAAGACTTTGTTTCTCAAATTAATTATCAGGAGCAATGGAAATGCTTCAGGAATTGAGTTGCTCAGTTCTATAATCATTTTGCCTACTGATAAAAATGTTAAGTACATTTTAACAGAAAAAAATACATTAGTATATTTTTAAAATAAAACAGTTTTTACTGTCCACACATCGCAATTCAAGTCATAACTGCTGGTGTCTTATGCTAGTCACCTACCAGTAGAATGTTATTGATGTAATCAAAATGAGCTGATTATAAAGGTGATGTGTCCTCTTGAGAACTGAAGCTTTAGTGAAATATTCAGGAAAGAATTACTCCCCTAGCTAAGATCTCTTCCTTAGAAACATTCTACTCTATCAATTTCTCATTGAAAAAGTTGCTAGCTGTAAAGCTAATCTAGTTGAAAAGTTATTTATTCTTTCCAATTCCAAACTTAAATTGGTTGTAGAGGGATGAATCAGGGAGGGAGGAGGGAGGAGGGTTCAGGATGGGGAACATGTGTATACCTGTGGCAGATTCATGCTGATGTATGGCAAAACCAATACAATATTGTAAAATAATCAACCTCCAATTAAAACAAATAAATTTATATTAAAAATATATCAAAAAATAAAATCTAAATAATTATGGATCAAGTGATAAACCTTTCCTTGCAATTCATTGTAAACTATAAGATTTATTGAGCAGAGAACAATATAATTCATCCTTAAACTTCACTTCTTCTTTTTTTTTTAACAGACATCCTTCATTGAGCTTGTCAGATCCAAAAACATAGTTTTTATTTTTCTGAGGAATTATACATGTAATTAGAGTACTGTTGTCTTATGTTTCCAGAGAAGCTGCTGTTCTTGGAGACTAAACTGTTCACAAGCTGCCTTATAGTTATGGTCCAATGTATCGTGTTGCTACATCCTATTGGGAAGACGAGATTCAGAACCCATTTGGAGAGGATGATGTGGATGCCCCAGTCATCATATCTTCCCCAGGTGTTGATTATTCACTTCCACTGTATGATTATTAGAGATTCCTCAGATTTCATAGATATGCCCTGATGATAGCCTTTTGTCAAAAAGTAAATGACTCTTTTTTATTATTAGAGTGTTTGCGGGTGTTTATTAAACAACACATTTGACCAATGACATTACAGTTAAACAGTCAAGAAAAAGTTTTTAACCTTCTTTCCCCAGTATTCCTCTTCCTCACTTATTTCTCCTTGCTGTTTAATATTTATTTTTTTTAAACAGGGTTATTGTAGAAAATGAGGAACAGACAGTTCTGGAAAGGATGTTACATTTCCTTCTCAGAGATAAAGCAATGATCACAGTGGGGAGAGGGTTAACAGTTGTGGCAGTTGTTAGCATAATTTTAACAGTTACCCTTCTATGATTGCTACACACATAACGGATTTTTATTAGGCTAATTTCCAAAGAATGGGTTCGGGCAAAAGATAGGGTCATTACAATTTAAACAACAAGAGCCGTAAAAATGACATGGATGACAGACTGGGGTCAGGGTATGGGAAAATGTAGCCTGAGCCTTATGTTAGTGGAAGCTGGGGAGAGGCAGTAACTATGGAAGTGTAAATGATATTGCTATTTGTTTCTTTTTCTGTCTATGCTTTAGAAGCTCGCCATCCTCCAAAATCTCAACCTTTCCCCCTGCCCCAGTATTAAGTGTATCTTTAGGAAGAGCCTCTGGAAAATTCTGTATTTGATTTTGTGCTACAACTTAGTTGAGTATCTATGAAGTGAAAATGTAAGTAGTATCTAACACACAGAGCCAGCCCTAGTTTATCTTACAGATTTGCTTTCGTGGTAATCTATAAATACCTTTTTCCTTTCTATGCATCATTTTGATGAAGCACCATAACCAAAGTAGCGAAACATTTCAAAATGCTAAGGGTGCAATTCCACACTTTTCAGTTTAAACAATTATTTTAAATGGGGATGAGCATGGCTCTAAGGGAAAGATCTTTCACTACGCATGCATTCATCCGCTTCTTCTCATGCTTTTTAAAGCGATCATTGTTCTGTGAAGCATTTTTCTTCCTGTAGGCCCCAAAGCTAATGAATTAGCCCAATTACTCATGACACAAAGAGGAAAAACACTTCACAAGTCCGTATGACCTCTGGTACAAAGAAAGCACGTTTAACTAAAACCTCAGGAAAGTGATACACTGACTAAAATTCTAAAATATGTGCACAAATTATCTGTGGTGAAGGCAAAGAGAGAATTATCAACTTCGTTCCTTAGATATAATCTTATCCTTTTTTAAGGAAAACATGCAAAAGTAAAATCAAATTCATGAAGAGTGCATGACATCCTTTCCCTGATCACTTTAAATGTCCCATGTCCCACATTCAACGATGTCCCACTTGAGTCTGACAAACAGTTCATGCCTACTGCATCTTCAGTCAGAGTCTCTAAATCTGCCTAGTTACTTACATCATCTGTGGCAGTTACTAAAGTTAACCTTGATGTTTAGAAGCCAACAGTTAACTTCTTTTTGTATTTTATGTTTAAGTGCCTGCCAAAATTGTGTCCTTGGGACTTCTTGCTCTTTTTATTTATAAAGATTTGGAAGTTTCAGAATACCCTTCTTTGTTCCCCATCATACCCAAAGCCAAGTGATATGAGGCCATCACACCTAGTAAACCCAAGCTTCACCGGTTCGCTGATTTAATTGACTGCCTTTCTTCTCCCCCACCCAAGTGAACATCAAACTCAGTAAAGCAGAGACCATATCTTCTTTTCACACCTCTTTATATTAGGGCAAGTAGTAGCTTGTTCAGCATCAGGAAATAATAAGTACAAGACATAAAATTATAATGAATCATGCACAGATTTCAATATTTATTTGCCAAATATTCACTTCTGTGTCTCACTTTAGCAATGTTTCCCAATGAGTAAAGCAAAATGAGAAAAATCTTTATGAAATTGATCTAGAATAGAGAATTAAATGGTTACTTATTAATACAGTTTATCAAAGACTACTTATATAAACCCCAGTTACTACTTGGATAACATGGAAGTATATTTCTTTTATAAAAATGTACAGTGTGTTAGTCATATGATTAACAGGCTATTTTAGCAGACTCATCAAAAATATCTACTATATCATCATCATTTTATTTATCTTTAGAGTATTCTGAGAAAAGAAACTAAATTTGATTTTTCCTTCCTAAAGTTTAAAATGTAAATTTTTATTGAACAGACTATAGTTTTCTTTTGTTGCTGACATCTTAACATACTTAGTGAAAGTATCATTTTTCTCTCTTCTTTGACTGCAGATTATACGTTAGTTAAAGGAAATCTTCAAAGGAAGTCCAGTTTAGTTTCAAAGAATTCAGCAAATTCATAGTATACTCTGAAATATTATAGATAATACTAAATTGGACATGTATTCAACTGACATGGATTAGAAGGGGCAAAACTGGGATTCAAATCAAACTCTCTGTCATTATTGGGGCTTCAGAGAAGTCAAAGCAGATAGTGAAAAATTCAAACAGAATATCAAAACAAAATTATAAAAATGTTTCATACTGGGTTCGGGGCAAGTGATCTCTTTCCATGGGGAAAGTCAAGGTGGAACATAATGATCTGTGACATAATAAAATTCAATGAAAAATTAATTGTCTAATCACATAGTTATAAAACATATGAAATATGCAGGCACCACTGTAAATTCTGAGCAGAAAACAGTGAAGAAAAAAGATGCTGTCCTCATGAAGCTTGTATGGTAATGCACTTCAAGATCTTTTCTAGAAACTGAGAATAATTTCACAGCCTTCATGAATGATTAAGTATAAATCTGAAAATGCACACAGCTGGGTATCAGTTGATATTTTTAATCATTATTTCTAGTTCTTCCCATACCTTCGATTTTGACAGCATGATTTTATACATATTTATGTTAGTCACTGAACTCTAATTTCAGTTGCAAAGAAAACATTTTTTTTGTTTGTTTACTGATGCAAAATGGAAGAAGATGCAGAATAATGTTGAGAGAACTGAAAATAACTTTTTCTGAAGAACTTTTAATAAACACATATATCTCTTTTATGTATTAATTATTTGTAATATAAAACTTAGCAGATGAACCCTGTATAATCCAACTAGTATATACACAGTAGACAAGCAGAATGATAAATCTGGATAGGCCTTTTATGTTTATTAATTTTTTATCTTTAATTTTAGATATGTTAGATATGCCCGTGTAGCTATGTTATAATTTGGGGCATTTTAGAACCTGAGTACAGTATAAATACAAGTAAGAACATCCCTTTTGTTTTCCAAAAGAAAGAAAATCTTGTAGGACATTTGATCCTGTCCAGATGTCCATAAGATATTTGGTCCACACCAAAGGTCCTTGAAAATTGGTCCTATAAAATACTATGAGCATATTTGAATGATAGCAATGATTTTGGAAAGATCAGCTACTTTGACATTTATCATAATGATATCTTCTCTTTAGATTTTACTTCAAGATTTGAAAGTATGAGAGGCATGAAGGCATGATGTTGTTTGATCACATAAAATCCCTCTCCAAGGTATTTTTTACAATAAAAACAGTAAACACCTCTAGTTCAGAATTTAGACTTTAATATGCAAAGAGACCTTAATGTGCACCAGCGGTTCAGTGGCTCAGTGGTAAAGAATCTACCTGTAATGCAGGAGATCTGAGTTCAATCTCTGGGGTGGGAAGATCCCCTGGAGGAGAAACTGGCAACTCACTTCAGTATTCTTACCTGGGAAATCCCATGGACAGAGGAAGCTGGCGAACTACAGTCCATAGGGTCACAAGAGTGGAACGTGACTTGGCGACTAAACAACAAAGGCGAATGCCTAAGTTTTAAGTTTTCCCTATTTTTTTCTTCAAAGAAGCATGGGACTTCCAGACACACTATTAGGATGCCAGCACAAAGTATCTAATTCAACAAAGAAGAATTGTTCACTGATTAGGACTTAGTTTTTTTTTAAGTGAAACTAAATGACTACCACAAAAAATAATAGCATTCTATCTGAAATGACAAAGAGATGCAAAATAGACTTTTAAAAAATTAACGTATGGTTGCTTTACAATATTGTGTTAGTTTCAGGTGTACAGCAAAATGATTTGGTTCTATATCTTGTATAAGCATTCATTTCCTTACTCTAATTTCCCATTCCTTCCTCAGTAATAAATAATTAAGCAAGGACACTGAAAAAAAAGTTGCAAACCATCAAACTTTTGAAAATATCACCATGCAAGTTGCGTCAAAATAAATACATTTTAAATTTTTCATAGGATATCGATAGATGTTTTCTGTTCATTGGCAGCAGAAAATATGAGAAGAGTGTATCATTACGTGCCCAAGCAAGATGTTTAGCAGATTTTCTCCTCAAAGTTCCAAAGTGATCTCTTGTGTGTATACTGATGAGTTCCTCTGATACACGAAAATTAAAATTGTCATTTCAGTAGATCTACTGTGACTATCAGGAGAAGTTCAATGGCAACCCACTCCAGTACTCTTGCCTGGAAAATCCCATGGATGGAGGAGCCTGGTAGGCTGCAGTCCATGGGGTTGCTAAGAGTCAGACTCGACTGAGCGACTTCACTTTCACTTTTCACTTTCATGCCATGGAGAAGGTAATGGCAACCCGCTCCAGTGTTCTTGCCTGGAGAATCCCAGGGCTGGGGGAGCCTGGTGCGCTGCCGTCTACGGGGTCTCATAGAGTCGGACACGACTGAAGCGACTTAGCAGCAGCAGCAGCATCACTGTGACTATCACAGCGAAGATATCACTGAACAGTAAGCAAAGCATGAAAGCTATGCACCCAAATGCTAGTATTCATATTTCTGGATGTGTAGATCAGTAGAACAGGAAGACAGATTGGAGCAAATACTCACACCTGCACTTTGCTTACTGAACTGCAGACTAGAAGATGGAGATGGTATCCTTTGTTAATAATCTGTGATAAGAATCAAATCATGTGATCCCATCTTGTAGCATTGATTGTAAATAGATTTTTCAGATATTTTAAGTCTTTTAACACAGAAACAGATTTCTAGATGTTCCATTTCTATTGTGAAAGTCAAAACACTCAAATATTCAATATTTATTTAAATTATGGAGTTCTTTAAAAAAAAAAAAAATGATAGCAACTGCTTAGTTTCCGTGTGACTTCTACTGACTTTATAAAGTTCTGAAGACTGAATCCAATTATGTACTGAAATCCTAGGTTCTTGTCAAATGAAGTGCTTCTATTTCTTCTAAATCACTTCTAAGAAGTCATAGCCAGGACCACTACGTCTATTTAAGTCCCTATTTTGTAGGAGACCATGGGCTTCCCTGGTGGTAAAGAATCTGTCTGTAATGCAGGAGACCTGGGTTCAATCCCTGGAGAACGGAATGACAACCCCAAAATTATTATTACACGAGTTTGTATGTGTGTGTGTGTGAATAAGAACTGCTTAAATAGAGCACCCAGCAATTCTTATTCACAAAAAAATCTCATGTAATAAACAATAATGTTTACAAATCATTCTAACATCTTTATTTTTCTCTTTGTTAATACAGTTTCAATTGATCAGTATAGAAGAATATGTCTAGAGAGCTAATGTATCACATAATGACTGTAGTTAATAACACTGTATTAAATATTGGCAATTTGCAAAGAGAGTAAATTTCAGGTTGTTCGTTGGTTGCTAAGTCATGTCTGACTTTTTTGCAATCCCAGGGACTGTAGGCTTCTGTGTCCATTGGGTTTCCCTTGGCAAAAATACTGGAGTGGGCTACCATTTCCTTCTCCAGGGGATCTTCCATACCCAGGGATCCAACCAATGTCTCTTGCTTTGGAAGGTAAATTCTTTACTTCTGAGCCACCAGACACTCTCATTTTAGAAAGTTAATTATGTAAAGAGATATTATGCTAATTAGTTTGACTGTAGTGATCATTTCACTATGTATGTATATAGTAAATGATCATGTTGTACATCTTAATATACATATATAATTTTAATTTTAAAATAAAATTAAAAGGTAGAATGTCCTTACTGGTTGTATTAATCAATTCAAACTTTATCAGGGTGTGGAGAAAAGGGAACCCTCTTACACTGTTGGTGGGAACGCAAACTAGTACACCCACTATGGAGAATAGTGTGGAATTCCTTAAAAAACTGGAAATAGAACTGCCTTATGACCCAGCAATCCCACTGCTGGGCCTACACACCGAGGAAACCAGAATTGAAAGAGACACGTTACCCCACTGTTCATAGCAGCACTGTTTATAATAGCCAGGACATGGAAGCAACCTAGATGTCCATCAGCAGATGAATGGATAAGAAAGTGGTGGTACATATACACAATGGAGTATTACTCAGCCATTAAAAAGAATGCATTTGAATCAGTTCTAATGAGGTGGATGAAACTGGAGCCGATTATACAGAGTGAAGTAAGCCAGAAAGAAAAACACCAATACAGTATACTAACACATACATATGGAATTTAGAAAGATGATAATGATAACCCTGTATGCAAGACAGCAAAAGAGACACAGATGTATAGAACAGACTTTTTGACTCTGTGGGAGAGGGAGAGGGTGGGATGATTTGGGAGAATGGCATTGAAACAAGTATGATATCATATAAGAAACGAATCGCCAGTCTAGGTCCGATGCAGTATACAGGATGCTTGGGGCTGGTGCACTGGGATGACCCAGGGAGATGGTATGGGGAGGGAGGTGGGAGGGGGGTTCAGAATTGGAAACACGTATACACCCATGGCGGATTCATGTTGATATATGGCAAAACCAATACAGTATTGTAAAGTAAAATAAAGTAAAAAAAAAAAAAACCTTTATCTTTGCTTGCTTCTTTTAATGCATTAGCTAATACATAGTGGTTTAAATATGGATCAGCTTTAATTTAAAGCATTTTTTTCTTTTGGAAAAGCATATTAGATTTAATTCTGAAAACCCACTGGAGTTCTGCTCTGTCTTTTCTGATAGTGGGTTTTTCATTATTTTTTAAGGGTGCAGAACTGCTCAATGTAGCATGGAGAGAGCGAACAATAAGCAAACTATAAAAAGCCTACAGTTTTTTCTCTTCCTAGTTCATCATGATGTATATGAAAATCTGCTACAAGTGTGACGATGTTGCCACCAAAAAGCTGAAAATGAAAACTTTCAGTGTGCAATTGTGTTATATGGTTCAGGTCAGGAATTTCAAATGAGAATATATATCCTGGATGTCTGACAGTTCATATTCAGACTTGGTAGTTCTGAATGAGGTTTAATCATTCAGTTTAAAAAAAAATTCTCTATTTTAAGATTAAAAAACATGAGATTTCTCACAACACTGTAAAGCAAGTTTCCTCTAATTAAAAATAAAAAGAAAACACACTGCTTCTCAAAACTGACAATATATAGAATGATTGTTCCTTTTTCTTTCTAAGTGAAAGAGTAAGTTGTTTTGTTTTTATTTTTATTTTTAAAGTAGAAAAATGCCATCTTAATCATGAAAAGCACACTGAACTTGAGAACGTTTAAGTTTACATACAAATTTTTTTTTTAAATTGATAAGAATTTAAATCAGAACTTTTATCAGTTGTTGTGTTCCAGTTGATTTGTAAATAACAGAGAGCATCATATGAAAATAGGTAAGTGAAAATGAAATAAAAAATAAGATCCTCAATTATTTCTGTTTGTCATTTCAGAGTATTAGATTCCGGAGCAAAACTCATGGTTACTTGCAAAATGAAATATTTCTTGCCATGTTGGTGGGCAAGAAATGTCACAGCCATCAGCGATTTCTAGCCTCCAAATGTGGGAGCTTCTAGCTCCCAAAAGTGAACACAATGCTTGCCTACCATCCAGCAGAGGCCCCCCTACTCTCACCCCCACCCACAGTGATTGCTGAGCAGCTGGGGGTGGTGGATAAAAATAGCTGCCATCCATCACACCAGACCCTTTATGGTGAACAAGGAATTAAGGATGCGAACAGTCTAGACAGGATTGGGCCCCAGATAGCTGGGCTGCTTATGAAAAGACTGAATTGGGTGAGCCCACAGACTTGCATCTTCCCTTACCTAGTAAAAGGCTAAAGTCCTTAGCTTGATATCTGATTTTCCTTACTACTTTACTGTTAACATCTTTTATGTTCAGACTGCCTGCCCACTTTGTTGCAGACTTGTATGTAGCCTGACTCCCTCTCTTGCCTCTTTGGAGCAATTTCCTCAGGACTACTGAGATACTGCCTCTGGGGCTTGGAGTTCTTAACATTCCCACCAAATAAAATAACTCTCTACTTTCAGATCGTGACTAATTTTTCAGTTGACATTATTTGAAAAGAAGGAAAAAAATCATACAACTCACTGTTACATATTGCAAATGTCCATTCTGATCTTATGCTAAAAGTGGTGTCAAAACCAGTACACTAACTTAGGCTGAACATCAGCATGGTTTAATGTTAAGACCTTGACTCTGGGTTTCTGCCTGAGCTTGGGTCTATGTCTCAGCTCATCAGTATATGTCTTTAAAACTCTTCTATAACCCTTTAAGGAGAAGGGAATGGCACCCCACTCCAGTATC
Organism: Budorcas taxicolor; assembly: GCF_023091745.1. Taxonomy (NCBI): domain Eukaryota; kingdom Metazoa; phylum Chordata; class Mammalia; order Artiodactyla; family Bovidae; genus Budorcas; species Budorcas taxicolor. The sequence continues at coordinate 22,199,321 of NC_068934.1, forward strand.
TTGCCTGGAAAATTCTATGGATGGAGGAGCCTGGTAGGCTGCAGTCCATGGGGTCGCTAAGAGTCGGGCACAACTGAGCATCTTCACTTTCACTTTTCACTTTCATGTATTGGAGAAGAAAATGGCAATCACTCCAGTATTCTTGGCCTGGAGAATTTCAGGAACAAGGAGCCTGATGGGCTGCCATTGGACATGACTGAAGCGACTTAGCAACAGCAGCAGCATAACCCTTTAAACTGGAAGTGTTTCAGTCTTGTCCAGCTCCTTGTGATCCCATGGACTGTAGCCTGTCAGGCTCCTCTTTCCATGGAATTCTCCTGGCAAGAATACTGGACTTTGTAGCTGATCCCCAACCTAGGGATTGAACCCAGGTCTCCCGCATTGCAGGTGGGTTCCTTACTGTCTGAGTCTTTAGGGAAGCCCAAGATTACTGGAGTGGGTAGTCTATCCCTTCTCAAGGGGATCTTCCTGACCCAGGAATTGATCTGGGGCCTTAATGGAAAGATTAATACTGGCTGACTCAAATTTATTGTGAGGAATGAATGAAAAACATGTGTTAAATGGCTTACTATAAACTTTGACAAGGATAGGTGCTCGGAAAACATTGGCTATTATCACTATCTGATAATTGCATATAACTCTGTTAATTAGGATTTTAGTTTCTGCTCTAGCTTAGCTATTGTATAACACAACTCTACACCCAGCACACAATTAATTCTTCTATGACTAATGAATTTGAAATAATTAAATAATTTGTCTGAACTATTAATGATTAAATTTAGAGATTCATCTTTATCGTTTCTGGCCTTTCAAAAAGACTATATACAAACAATCGAGGATAAATAGTAGTTTCTTTGTTAACATGTTGAAAAATGCAGAAGTAATAGACTGCAAGCAATACCCTCAGCCCATCTCTTCTCATGATTTTATTATACATTGAGCTCTTCTCTCATTTTAACAAAAATCATTCTTGTTTTAATTTGAGCTTTTGCACTTCCCTTCTTTTTGTTTCTTCCTTTTTAAATTTCTGTTCTCTGCTTTGGAAAATACTCATTTATATATTCAGGGAAAAAAAGTGAATTTAAGGATCTTGTATAAATCACATAACTAATTATATAACTTCATACTTAGCGGTATGCTAAGTCGTATGAGTTAAATTATTTCTATCACTTTTTTAAAGAGTTTGTTCCATTATTATCATTCATCCTAAAAGCTTTTCTAGTTTCACTTCATCCTTTTAAACAAAGGCAGCCCAAATGGGACCCAAAGGTTTGGGTTTTGTTTTTCAGATGTTTAAATTCTTTTTCTCTTTTAATTTATTTTTTTTACTGAAGGGTAATTGCTTTACAGAATTTTGCTATTCTCTGTCAAACCTCAACATGAATCAGCCATAGATATACATATTTCCCCTCTCATTTCAACCTCCCTCCTGTCTCCCTCCTCACCCCACTCCTCTAGGTTGATACAGAGCCCCAGTTTGAGTTTCCTGAGCCAAACAGCAAATTCTTGTTGGCTATTTATTTTGCATATGTTAACATAAGTTTCCATGTTACTCTTTCCATACATCTCACCCTCCCTCTTTCCACATATTTGTAAGTCTATCCTCTATGTCTGTTTCTCCACTGCTGCCCTGTAAATAAGTTCTTCAGCACCATTCTTCTAGATTCCATATATATATATGTGTGTGTTAGAATGATATTTATCTTTCTGACTCACTTCACTGTGTATCATAGGTTCTAGGTTCATCCACCTCATCAGAACTGACTCAAATGTGTTCCTTTGAATGGTTGAGTAATATTCCATTGTGTATGTGTACCACAGCTTCTTTATCCATTCATCTGTCGATGGACATCTAGGTTGGTTCCATATTCTAGTTATTGTAAATAATGCTGCAGTGATCAATGGGATACATGTGTCTTTTTCAATTTTGGTTTCCTCAGAGGATATGCCTAGGAGTGGGATTGCTGGGTCATATGGTGATTTTATTCCTAGTCTTTTAAGGAATCTCCATACTGTCTTCTATAGTGGCTATATCAATTTACATTCCCACCAACGGTGCAAGAGTGTTCCCTTTTCTCCACACCCTCTGCAGCATTTATTGTTTGTACACTTTTGGATGATGGCTGTCTGACTGGTGTGTGGTGATATCTCATTGTAATTTTGATTTGCATTTCTCTAATAATGAGTGATGTTGAGCATCATTTCATGTGTTTGTTAGCCATCTGTATGTCTTCTTTGGAGATATATCTGTTATCTATTTCCCACTTTTTGATTGGGTTGTTTATTTCTCTGGCATTGAGTTGTATGAGCTGCTCTATATTTTGGAAATTAATCCTTCATCAGTTTTGTCATTTGCTATTATTTTCTCTCATTCCAAGGGTTGTCTTTTCACCTTGCTTATAGTTTCTTTGGCTGTGCAAAAGCTTTTAAGTTTAATCAGGTCCCATTTGCTTACTTTTGTTTTTATTTCTGTTACTCTAGGAAGTGGGTCATCGAGGATCTTGCTTTGATTTATGTCATCTAGTGTTTTGCCTGTGTTTTCCTCTAAGAGTTTTACAGTTTCTGGTCTTACATTTAAGGACCCAGAGTTTTAATGGAAAGAGAGTTTGACTGGCATAGAATGGAAGGACAGGCCAGCTTCCTTTCCCTCACATATTCTAACTTTATTTAGTTATGGCAATCATGATCTTACTTGTCTTTCTGTATATTCTTTTATTAAATTATTCCTTATTCTGTATTTGCATTGTTGCGTATTCTTTTGAAACTCATTAATCTCTGTAATGTGGGTCATAATAGTGAGTTCATAATTTCACTGCTTCCTCAGATTTGATTTTCTTGGTCTTAGTTCTTCCCATACACATTATCATCAAGGATTTTGGAAAGAAAATGTCTCAAAAGATGTAAATCCTAAGATATATTTATCCAGATAACAGCAACTATCCTGTATTGAATGATTTTGTGCCAGACACTTTGTAGTGATGTTCTCATCTAATCATCACAAGAAGAAAATGTCAGTTATTATCCTCATTATCAAGATGAGGGAAATGAGGCCAAAGATGACATATGTAGTGATTATAAAAGTGGCCTTGGAGATCAGATTAGTCTTCTGACACAAATTATTTTTATAACCACATCTGGACATTTCTACCCTCCCTCCTCTCATTCTTTTTCCCTTCACTGTTATCTTACCTCATTCTTTATCCTTTTTCCAATTCCATGCCTTTTACAGGAAATATACAGGTATATTTCCTTTTACTTTTTCTTTATAGTATTCAAAGGCTGAGAGAGTCAAAGATGCATTGGGCAGGGATCCTACACTCAAGTAACTTCCATACTGAAGCTTCTACCGTAGTGCCATATGCATAGTTGATATTTACTAAATATCTTTCAATGAATCGATGAATAAGTCAGATGAATCTCCAATATTACCAAGATGGTGTAGTAAGATTTACCAGCCTCTGTCACTTCGCAAATCTAGGCATGGATAAAAACAGTTCTGGAAAAATTCTGTATTTCACTTAAGAAACTTATGCAACACCAAGCAACAGAGTAGAACCAACAAATTGAGAATAATTGGTCATAAAGGGAAAAAAAGGACAGCTTCATTTGCTGCATCACCTCATCTTCTAAAGTGTCATTGCTCAGGACAATGACACTTTTCAAGGATAATGACAGGACAATGACACTTTTCAAGAGGAAACTCCCCAGCTAGAAAAATGTCCTCTCAACTGGGGAAGAGGAAGCAGGGAATGACCAGCTACCCCAGTCTTTCAGAGAACCGCATGAAAGACCCACGTAAGTTCCACCGCAATGAGAGACCAGCAAAGCTGAGATGTGTAGAGACTGCTAGGAACTAGAAGGAAAACTAGAAGCTACCAGTAGCAGCCAAGCAATAAGAGCAAATTTTGTGCCCAGTGACTTACCTGTGGACAATCTCAGCAGCTTTCGCCACTGAAGAAACCAAAGCCCCTGCAGATTTCATTCGTTTTAGCCTCACAAGTATTTGTGTTTGCTGACACCTGTTACCATCGTCCCTCCCACTCCTTCCCCACCAGCCACAGACCAGGATCCTCACTGGCAGTCCACCTGGACCTCTGCAGTTATGCAACTACTAGATTCCAGTCTGATGAGACAGATACAACTGATATTTTATTTATTTTTCATTCCCACTTCCCATGAGAGCTTCAATACACATAGCTTAAAACAAACTTATTTTTTAGCTTCATTTTGAGGTGAACAGAAATAAACACTCAGGAGACTTCTCTACATAAATTCAGAGGAAGTTTGGGTAAAAAAAAATTAATCTGAGCATATGCATGTATATACCCTATAAAAACACTCAGAGAAATAAATGTGCATTATCTATTCTACAATCCAAGATTAGTTGTATTAGTTGAGTTAAAACTCAAAAACTATGTAAGGATTTTTGGTTAAATCTAAAAATTAGGTTATTAAGGAGTTGATTGCTGATTTGTTCTTTCAGTGATTATATGCTAGCTGGAAGAAGTAAAAGATAAATACATACATCTCTTCTTTTGAGCCCAAAACACATGTTATTTCTGTTTTACATGAAAACGTATCAACACGGTATTCTCTTTTCTGACAGATTTTCTCTTTGCATACTATTGTCAGATCTGGTATCTAAGGCTTCTCATTATTTACCTTTAAGATCCCATGGAATTAGTGCAAAACTGTGATACTGTTGTTGTTTTGTACTTGGTGATTAGATCTATACCATGCTTGAACACACTTTATACATTGGAGATTGTGATGGATAACTTGACCGAATGAAGCAACAGATTATAATAAGTTTTCTTTAGTAAACTTACTGTCAAGGGAATACAAATATTATTTGTGAAGAAAAAGAGCTCAGTGACTTTAAGCTATTCTACCAAATACTCAGAGACTGGTCACGAGTGGATCAGAATTAATAAAAGCAATTTAAGCATCTACTGACAAGGATATTGTCATGCTCTTTCTTGGAATGTGGACACATTTTCTAGCAAGGATGGGTAACGTTTGTCTCTGTTACTGGAAACACCAAGTGAGGGGTGACTGCTTCAATTCTGAATAGTTTCTCCGTTAACAGGGTATTTTGACACCTGGAAAGACTTCCCTGTTGGCAGTGTCTCTGGATCCTGTTCATCATTTAAGAAAAAATAGATGTAAATGTCCATTCCCCACTTTATTTTTATGTCCAACTTCAATGTTATCTATTAGTCAAACTCTCTAAAATTGCTGATATTTGGCTATTTTTACATCAAAAATGGCCATTTTTATGGCTCAGCATAATATATCTCTGATGAACACATCACACAGTATCTGTTATAGATAACATTACAGAGATCTGTTCCAGATAGGTTCAAGAGATTTGAGACTATTTTGGAAAGTAGCCATACCATCAGGAGCAAAGTAAACTTCTAATACTTAAGAATATGCACGCACATGCATATGTGTGTGTGTGTGCACAGTCTTTATAATACATGAAATATTGTAAAGATTCAAGAAGGGTAAGAACACAACTGTTTATAGAGCATCTATTAAGCATCAAGCTCCCATGTTGAGGCATTTCACAATTTTCAAAATTTTAGCCGAAGGACCAGAATCAGGGATATTGCACCCACTTTAGAGCCAAAACATGCTCACATTCTAAATCATTAAATTAAAGCTACTCAGATTATAACAATATAACAGAGCTTTACAATCTAGGCCATCTGTCATCAAACTCTCTGCTGTTTCTAACACATTCACTGTGATTTATTTTGTAATTTTGATAGTTTTTACATATAAAGTATCCACAGGTTCATTCAAAATTGAAGGTTTTTTTTTTTTTTTTTTTGCCTTTACCATAATGCTTTGTTATAGCTTTGTATAAATGACAGCATAGCATTTGCCTTTTTATGACTGTTATGAAATCAGTGAAATCAGCAATGGAAGTTGTAAAACATAAGTCACATTTCTGTTTATTCTACAACCATCTAAAATTCTGCAATTTGTTTTAAAGAAGAAGCTAATACCAAGTATGAATGTCACCTTGTGGAGAGTTTCAAAATACCTGTGTCAGAATTAGCCGTTTGAATCATAATGCTTCTGTGTAGGATACCTGTGTCTGTGTACACATACACAATTGTGCATCCACAGATCCACACACATATCTGAGCTTCATTCTTGATCCTTAATCGTTCTTGCTGTCAACCATCAGGGCGATATATATAAGGTATACTCCATCTCCCCCCCCCCCATATTTAAAAATGGCCATAATAATCACTAAAATCTGTAGGGCTTGATCCCCAACATGAAAGTCCTTTCTTTTACTTATGGTTAGCATCCTTCTCATCTTCCTACCTTTACTGTTAAATTCACAGTCCGTATGGCATTCTGATAGGTCAGCCTTTGGGGATAGTTCATTAACATGGGCCCCACAGGTACATATATTATCTAATAAGGAATATTAAATGAAAGTTCATTAATCAAATGACTAGCTGCCAAACATGCTAGGATTCTACAATTTAACTGCTTGAGTTCAGAGTACTGAATGGAAATTGCAATCTGGCAGTGACTTTATTGTGGCTAAAGTTCATAGATTAAACAGTATAAACATTTACTGATTTAAATAAATGTTTTTATCTTAATAAATTTTAGAAATACCCATGTCCAAGAGAAGGTGTCACTAAGTTTTTTCTGAAGAGTCAGATAGCAAACGTTTTCGGTTTTGCCAGTGATATGAACTCAGTCACAACTACTCAACACAGCTGTAGACAAAAAATGAATGAATGAGCATTGCTGAATTTGATTCATGGTCATATTTTGTTGACCCTTGACTTAAGGGTAATTTAGGATGCTTGTAGCTAAGTAACACTAAACTCTGGCTCATTTCCCCTAAAACACACAGAAGACTAACTATCTGGCATAACAAGAAGTCCTGAGGAACATCAGCCCCAAGAATGCTTATGGCTAGTAGTGTCATGAAAGTCCAGGTTCTTTATATGTTTCTTCTTTTACATTTTCAGTATATCAGTCTAACTTACCTCATGGTTACAATATGGCTCCTGAGACTCCATGTATCACATGAAGACACAGTTCAGTTCAGTTTAGTCGCTCAGTAGTGTCTGACTGTTTGTGACCCCATGGACTACAGCACACCAGGCCTCCCTGTGCATCACCAACTCCCACAGTTTACTCAAACTCATGTCCATTGAGTCGGTGATGTCATCCAACCATCTCATCCTCTCTTGTCCCCTTCTCCTCCTGCCTTCAATCTTTCCTAGCAGCAGGCTCTTTCCAAATGAGTCACTTCTTCACATCAGGTGGCCAGAGTATTGGAGTTTCGGCTTCAGCATCATTCCTTCCAATGAATATTCAGGACTCATTTCCTTTAGGATGAACTGGTTGGATCTCCTTGCTGTCCAAGGGACTCAAGAGTCTTCTCCAAAACCGCAGTTCTAAAGCATCACTTCTTTGGTGCTCAGCTTTCTTTATAGTCCAACTCTCACATCCATACATGACTATTGGAAAAACCATAGCTTTGACCAGATGGACATTTGTTGGCAAAGTAATGTCTCTGTTTTTTAATATGCTGTTTAGCTTGGTCATACCCTTTCTTCCAAAGAGCAAGACATAGTGTTTTCTATCAAAAAAAGATGAATTAAATTCTTTTCTTTTTTTGCCTTGTTTTTCTTAATCAATAAAAAAAAATTTCCAAAGACTTTTCCCAGCCGTCTTCCCATCTTTTCACATTGATCTGAAGTATATTGTGAGCTATTCTTAAACGAATCAAAGGCCATGGGATGATGACGTTTAATTTGGAATATTGAAATTTACCCTGACACAATCAGGAAGGGTGAATTTGCATATATAATTCATATTTTCAATGAAACAATTTTTGAATAAAAATTTTTGAGCAAAGTTGAGAACGTCCTTACCTCAGTTTTATCAGAGTACCATTATATTTTCTAAAAAGATGACAAAATAGGGAACACTTCTGAGTTCCTGATCAGGCTCTTTCACAACATCACCATGTATATTTGACTAAGATGCATAATCTTTGTGGCTTTCAATATTATCCTTATTAATATGAAGGAGTTGAAACAAGTGAATTTAAACTCTGGCAGTCTTTCTCCTATTTTAAGCCCTCCTTAATGGTTTTGAAAAGAAGTAGTCCTCTCAGCATCATCACATTTAGCATATTTTACAGTAAATGTCAAATCCATATCAGTCATTTGTCAAAGGCAACTTATTTCCAGATATGAATTTGAGGATTTCACAATAAATACTTATTAGGAAAAAAATCTTGGAATATAAGGAAAATGGAAAGACAGCAAAAAGTTATGTTTTGTACATTGAATTATGAGAAATGCCTAATACATAGGATATTTTACATGCCGATATCAGTATTTTATGATTATCTCTTACCCAAAGATGGCTACCATAACTGAGACCCTCCAGCTTATTAGTTCAGTTCAGTTCAGTCGCTCAGTCATGCCCGACTCTTTGTGACCCCATGAATTGCAGCACGCCAGGCCTCCCTGTCCATCACCAACTCCCGAAGTTCACTCAGATTCATGTCCATAGAGTCAGTGATGCCATCCAGCCATCTCATCCTCTGTCATCCCCTTCTCCTCCTGCCCTCAATCCCTCCCAGCATCACAGTCTTTTCCAATGAGTCAACTGTTCGCATGAGGTGGCCAAAGTACTGGAGTTTCAGCTTTAGCATCATTCCTTCCAAAGAAATCCCAGGGCTGATCTCCTTCAGAATGGACTGGTTGGATCTCCTTGCAGTCCAAGGGATTCTCAGGAGTCTTCTCCAACACCACCAGTTCAAAAGCATCAATTCTTCAGTGCTTTCTTTATAGTCCAACTCTCACATCCATACATGACCAATGTAAAAACCATAGCCTTGACTAGATAGAACTTTGTTGGCAAAGTAATGTCTCTGCTTTTGAACATGCTATCTAGGTTGGTCATAACTTTTCTTCCAAGGAGTAAATGTGTTTTAATTTCATGGCTGCAGTCACCATCTGCCATGACTTTGGAGCCCAAAAAAATAAAGTCTGACACTGCTTCCACCATTTCCCCATCTATTTGCCATGAAGCGATGGGACCAGATGCCATGATCTTCGTGTTCTGAATGTAGAGCTTTAAGCCAACTTTTTCACTCTCCTCTTTCACTTTCATCAAGAGGCTTTTTAGTTCCTCTTCACTTTCTGCCATAAGGGTGGTGTCATCTGCATATTTGAGATTATTGATATTTCTCCCCGCAATCTTGTGCTTCTTCCAGCCCAGCATTTCTCATGATGTACTCTGCATATAAGTTCAATAAGTGGGGTGACAATATATAGCCTTGATGTACTCCCTTTCCTATTTGGAACCAGTCAGTTGTTCCATATCCAGTTCTAACTGTTGCTTCCTGACTTGCATATGGGTTTCTCAAGAGGCAGGTCAGGTGGTCTGATATGCCCATCTCTCTCAGAATTTTCCAGTTTATTGTGATCCACACAGTCAAAGGCTTTGGCACAGTCAACAAAGCAGAAATAGATGTTTTTCTGGAACTTTCTTGCTTTTTCCATGATCCAGCAGATGTTGGCAACTTGATCTCTGGTTCCTCTGCCTTTTCTAAAATCAGCTTGAACATTTGGAAATTCACAGTTCACGTATTGCTGAAGCCTGGCTTGGAGAATTTTGAGCATTACCTTACTAGCGTGTGAGATGAGTGCAATTGTGCAGTAGTTTGAGCATTCTTTGGCATTGCCTTTGGGACTGGAATGAAAACTGACCTTTTCCAGTCCTGTGGCCACTGCTGAGTTTTCCAAATTTGCTGGCATATTGAGTGCAGCACTTTCACAGCATCATTTTTCAGGATTTGAAATAGCTCAAGGGGAATTCCATTGCCTCCACTAGCTTTGTTCATAGTGATGCTTCCTAAAGCTCACTTGACTTCACATTCCAGGATGTCTGGCTCTAGATGAGTGATCACACCATCACGATTATCTGGGTCGTAAAGATCTTTTTGTACAGTTCTTCTGTGTATTCTTGCCACCTCTTCTTAATATCTTCTGCTTCTGTTAGGTCCATACCATTTCTGTCCTTTATCGAGCCCATCTTTGCATAAAATATTCCCCTGGTATCTCTAATTTTCTTGAAGAGATCTCTAGTCTTTCCCATTCTGTTCTTTTCCTCTATTTCTTTCCATTGATCACTGAGGAAGGCTTTCTTATCTCTCCTTGTTATTCCTTGGAACTCTGCATTGAGATGCTTATATCTTTCCTTTTCTCCTTTGCTTTTCACTTCTCTTCTTTCACAGCTATTTGTAAGGCCTCCCCAGCCAACCATTTTGCTTTTTTGCATTTCTTTTCCATGGGGATGGTTTTGATCCCTGTCTCCTATACAATATCATGAACCTCTGTCCATAGTTCATCAGGCACTCTGTCTATCAGATCTAGTGCCTTAAATCTTTTTCTGACCTCCACTGTATAATCATAAGGGATTTGATTTAGGTCAGACCTGAATGGTCTAGTGGTTTTCCCTGCTTTCTTCAATTTAAGTCTGAATTTTGCAATGAGGCGTTCATGATCTGAGCCACAGTCAGCTCCTGGTCTTCTTTTACTGAGTATATAGAGCTTCTCCATCTTTGGCTGCAAAGAATATAATCAATCTGATTTTGGAGTTGACCATCTGGTGATGTCCATGTGTAGAGTCTTCTCTTGTATTGTTGGAAGAGGGTGTTTTCTATGACCAGTGCGTTCTCTTGACAAAACTCTATTAGTCTTTACCCTGCTTCATTCTCTACTCCAAGGGCAAATTTGCCTGTTACTCCAGGTGTTTCTTGACTTCCTACTTTTGCATTCCAGTCCCCTATAATGAAAAGGACATCTTTTTGGGGTGTTAGTTCTAAAAGGTCTTGTAGGTCTTCATAGAACCATTCAACTTCAGCTTCTTCAGCGTTACTGGTTGGGGAATAGGCTTGGATTGCCATAATATTGAATGGTTTGCCTTGAAGACGAACAGAGATCATTCTGCATTTCAGACTCTTTTGTTGACCATGATGGCTACTCCATTTCTTCTGAGGGATCCCTGCCTGCAGTAGTAGATATAATGGCCATCTGAGTTAAATTCACCCATTCCAATCCATTTTACTTCGCTGATTCCTAGAATGTCGATGTTTACTCTTGCCATCTCTTGTTTGACCACTTCCAATTTGCCTTGATTTTGGACATGACATTACAGGTTCCTATGCAATATTGCTCTTTACAGCATCAGACCTTGCTTCTATCACCAGTCACATCCACAGCTGAGTATTGTTTTTGCTTTGGCTCCATCCCTTCATTCTTTCTGGAGTCATTTCTCCACTGATCTCCAGTAGCATATTGGGCACCTACTGACCTGGGGATTTCCTTTCTCATTATCCTATCATTTTGCCTTTTTATACTGTTCATAGGGTTCTCAAGGCAAGAATACTGAAGTGGTTTGCCATTCCCTTCTCTAGTGGACCACATTCTGTCAGACCTCTCCACCATGACTTGCCCATCTTGGGTGGCCCCACGGGCATGGCTTAGTTTCATTGAGTTAGACAAGGCTGTGGTCCTAGTGTGATTAGATTGACTAGTTTTCTGTGAGTATGGTTTCAGTGTGTCTGCCCTCTGATGCCTTCTTGCAACACCTACCATCTTACTTGGGTTTCTCTTACCTTGGACATGGTGTATCTCTTCACAGCTGCTCCAGCAAAGCGCAGCCGCTGGTCCTTACCTTGGACAAAGGGTATCTCCTCACTGCCGCCCCTTTTGACCTTGAACATGGAATAGCCCCTCTAAGCCCTTCTGTGCCCACCCAGCCACCGCTATTTGGACATGGGATAGCTCCTCCCAGCCTCTGCCCCTGGCCTTGGACGTGGGGTAGCTCCTCTAGGCCACACTATGTGTGCCGTTTGCAGACGCCCCCGTGACCTTTTAGACCGCAGCCTTGTCTAACTCAATGAAACTAAGCCATGCCCATGGGACCACCCAAGATGGGCGGGTCATGGTGGAGAGGTCTGACAGAATGTGGTCCACTGGAGAAGGGAATGGCAAGCCACTTCAGTATTCTTGCCTTGAGAACCACATGAGCAGTATGAAAATGCTCCAGCTTATACACTTCCAAATCTCACTTCCTTAAATCCCAATTTGATTTATGATAAAACAATTCCTTTTGGCCAACAAATTATGTAACAAATGTCGTCTTTTCACCATTGGCAATTTGAAAGTGTTCTCACGGTCATCCGCGATTTTGATAGGTTATGGATAAGAGCATAGACTTCTAGGCTCAAATGCTGTCTCCACAACTCACTATTTTATTTTGACTTTGAGCAAGTCACCTAACCTCTAGGTACTTCATCTTTTTCAACAAGATGGAGAAAATACTATCACTGCTTTTTGCATAAGGCTGTTTTATGATTATATATGGAATGATCTTAAAACAATGAAAACTAATTTTTTTCTCCCTTAAAACCCTTGTCCTCAATTTACAAGGTCCAACTCAACACCTGGTGTTTTAATTGACTTGAGATATTCAGAGAAATTTTCATTTCTATGATGGGAGGTTGGCTTGGACCCAAGCCATAGGGGCTCATGTTTCACAAAAAAAAAAAAAAAAAAAAGAAAGAAAGAAAGAAACACAAAGACACTTATTTTTGTTAGTTTAATTCATATCTCTCTCAGTGCCTAATGTAGTGCTTAGGACTATATTCACTATGATGAATACTCAACAAATATTTGTTGAATCAATAAACAGATAAACAACATAATATAGACCAGGATGTGATAAATATGAAAATATCAGCTAAAAGAAGGCAAATACAGAGAAAGAATGGGAAGGATTAGTTACTATTCAGATTCACGTATATAAAAATGGAGAAATGTATTAGGATAAAGAGAATTCTGTAGCCCTCTAGAAAGATAAGTCTCCTTTATCTTGAGTGTGTGTACCTTCACGGCCAGTCCTGTCTGACTCTTTGCAACCCCATGGACTTAGTCCACCAGACTCCTCTGTCCATAGAATTTTCCAGGCAGGAATACTGAAGTGAGTTGGAATTTCCCACTCCAGGGCATCTTCCTGACTCAGGGATCAAACAGGCTTCTCTCATGTCTCCTGCACTGGCAGAAGGATTCTTTAGCAGAGGGATTTTCTGCCCCCCAAAAGGGACTTTTCTGCCAGATTGGCAGACAGACTTTTCACCACTGTGCCACCTGGGAAGTCCTGTTCATGTTAAAATTACCTAAGATCTTGAGACCTCATGAATTAGTCATCCCCCAGGTACATTTTCACACCTTTTTAGACTGTAATTAACACCATACTTTACTTGCTTCATTTAACATAATATATCTTTAAGAATAAATCTAGTCTTGTAATAGGGTCAACTTTGACATTCATTCTAAAAGATGATTTCAACATTTTTAATTAAAGATATTCACAGATACCATTTATTATCTGTCACGATGTTGGCAGTGAGCCTTTCTTCTGTTTGGATCCAATAAAGAGCAAAGAATTAAGCACAGACTGTGGTGTAAGAAGACTGTCATTTTTTCAGTTCCACATTAGTTTTATGGCCCAAAGAAAGTCATCCAATCTTGTTGAAACTCCCTTTTCCAGTGTGTAAAGTGAAGATCTTGTTATAATATTTCTCTTATTACTATTCCAGAAAAAATTTTTCAGTCATTAAAAACTATAAAATGATTTTTAAGTTAAAAAAGAGAATAAATACTAATTGCTGAAAACATTTTATTATTAGCAGTGTTAGTAGTAATAACACTATTTCTTATATTTATAAATTCTCTTTAGGCACTCCTAGATTTTGTGGAGTAAGGGTGTTTACCTATTTTAAGAACTAGGTTGGGATGCTAAAGTCTTCATCTCTCATTTGTATAATTATTAACTAAATCTGGTAAATTGGTATGTCTAATTAATGTTGGCCATTTTGTCAGACTTAAGTATTGGTTAATTTCTGACAACTTGGATTTTAAAAGTAGGGATAGATTCAGATTTTGTGAGGCCTAGAGTTCAACAGTTTGGGCACTATTTTAATAAAGGTAATAGAAAATAAGCATGCAAAATGAGGTATATCAGTTAATATACAATAAGTTGAAGAAAATAATTTAGAAAAAGTACAAATTATAAAAAGCTAACTATACTAATAATACAAAGTCACAAAAACAGGAAAAAATAATTTTATTATCTCCCAACAGATACATATTTACATGCTTTTGGATTGCCTACCAATAAGAACAAAATTTTGTTTCTTTTTTTCCTTTCTCTAGAGAGATAATAAAAGAAAAAAGTGTTTTACCTAGTATAGCTGATTTAAATTTGTTTTGGCATTAATGATACTTTAGAAGTGTAATACAATTTCTAAATTTATTGCATGACCAAAAATTCAGTCATATAAATGTTCTATATTTTTTAAGTTTAGGCATGTAGTCAAATTTGGGAAAATCTGTAGAGACTGTCTTAAATATACTAGATGTAAAATTTGGAAGAACTTTCCATAGGCAAACTCTTGGTTCTCTAGAACTAAGGCAAATCTTAGTTCTAAAGTATAATATCTCTACTTCTACTGGGTAAAATATATTCATATTGTGTACCTTTATTTTAAATCATCAATGCAGCTGATATAGAATAGTAAAAGTATTCCTGGAAGCCATTCCTATACTGGGACAAGAATACTGAACTGTATGCATGTGACTTTAAACCATGTAATTGTTTCACTAAATTCAATCCAAGTGTATCTCTCATTCAATTTCCGAGTAGCTAGATCACAAAATTATCTACATTAGATACATTGCTCTTCAACAAGAGAAGATATGATAAGATGTGAGTTGGATAGAGTGATCTAAATCGCAGTTAAAATATTTTATAAATTATTATAAAATAATATTTTATAAAATATTTTACACTTTTTTATAAAAACGGAATATAAAATGGTACAGTCGCTCTGGAAAACAGTTTGGCAGTTTCATATAAAGCATGCAATTTCCATATGACCTACCAGTAGTGTTCTTGGGCATTTATACCAGAGAAACAAAAACTTATGTTCTTATTAAAAAAAAAAAAATACATGAATGTACATTGAAGTTTCATTTGTAATAGCCAAACAATGGAAACAACCAAAATGTCCTTAAGGTGGTATAGCAAACTGAAATATTAATGACATCTAGTACTACTATTGGAGAAGGCAGTGGCACCCCACTCCAGTACTCTTGCCTGGAAAATCCCATGGACGGAGGAGCCTGGAAGGCTGCAGTCCATGGGGTCTCTGAGGGTCGGACATGACTGAGAGACTTCACTTTCACTTTTCATTTTCATGCATTGGAGAAGGAAATGGCAACCCACTCCAGTGTTCTTGCCTGGAGAATCCCAGGAACGGGGGAGCCTGGGGGGCTGCCGTCTATAGGGTCACGCAGAGTCGGACATGACTGAAGTGACTTAGCAGTACTACTATAGATTGTAGGTAAAAAGTTTTGATGTTTCTTTAGACCTGGACTTTCTGAATAAATTTTGCTAGAAACTCTAGAGATCCTGGGTTAAAAGGCAAGCCATGAGAACTTTATGTATAACAATCAAGATAGTGCAATAATGCCAGAGGGATTCATCCAACTCCAGAGGTATGTGTTTGCATTTCAAAGGGAAAAAAGAGTACAGACTTCGGAGATATCTCTAGGTCTAAAAAGGCAAAGACACCAGAGATTATCTGGCCCTTAGAGAGATGTGGTTATGTTACAAAAGCTGGAGTGAGAACCCAAGAACCTTCCCATCTCTTCTGCATGGAGAGTGTTCTCTCCCTTTGAGAAAAGAGGGTGAGTCCGCTGCCTCTTTTTGTTCTCCAAACACAGAGAAAATCTATTTTTTCTCCATTCTTCATGTGTGACATGGACGCTGCTGTTTGTATGCCTAGGACATTCAATCTGGCTTTCCTCATGCTACTGAGGAGTAAGAATTGGAGGGCAAGAACCACATAGGCATCATTTGAATGTTAAGTGAGTATGATCATCTGTCTCTGATCCCAAATACTTCATGTGTATTTTCAAGACAAAATTAACAAAGATGAATACTAAAAACTGACAATATTCAGCAATATGAAGTAATGAACTGTTGATACATGCAAAGACTTAGATGTATACTGAGAGAATTATATGGAGGGAGTAACGGTATGATTTCATTTATATGCCAAATCTCAAAATAACAACAGAGATGTAGAACAGATTAGTGGCTCCAGAAGGGGCAGTGGAAGGAAGGAGGATATTGTTATAAAAAGGCACCATGACTGTGATAAAGCATACAGAGGACACAGAAAACTACACGTGTGATAACATTGTAGAGAACTAAACACATACACACACACACACAAAAGAGGAATACAAACAAACTGATGAAATTTAATAAGATTTGTGTATTGTACCTTGTATCTATATTGTTTATTGTATCAATGATACACTCATGGTTTTGATGTTATACCATTGTTTTACAAGATATTACCATTGGAGTTCAGTTCAGTTCATTCCAGTCACTCAGTCGTGTCCGAATCTTTGCAACCCCATGAATCACAGCACGCCAGGCCTCCCTGTCCATCACCAACTCCCGGAGTTCACTCAGACTTACGTCCAGTGAGTCAGTGATGCCATCCAGCCATCTCATCCTCAGTTGTCCCCTTCTCCTGTCCCCAATCCCTCCCAGCATCAGAGTCTTTTCCAATGAGTCAACTCTTTGCATGAGGTGGCCAAAGTACTGGAGTTTCAGCTTTAGCATCATTCCTTCCAAAAAAATCCCAGGGCTGATCTCCTTCAGAATGGACTGGTTGGATCTCCTTGCAGTCCAAGGGACTCTCAACAGTCTTCTCCAACACCACAGTTCAAAAGCATCAATTCTTCGGTGCTGAGCTTTCTTCACAGTCCAACTCGCTTCCATACATGACCACAGGAAAAACCATAGCCTTGACTAGACAGACCTTTGCTGGCAAAGTATTGTCTCTGCTTTTGAATATACTATCTAGGTTGGTCATAACTTTCCTTCCAAGGAGTAAGCTCTATTCCAATTGCATGTGAATCTACAATTATTTCACATCAAAAGTTTAATAAATGTCTCACATCTTCTTTATCCACTCATCTCTTGTTGGATGTTTAGACTGTTTCTGTGTCCTGGCTAGCAGAAACTAACAGAGCATTGTTAAGTAATTTTACTCTGCCCCTCACACACACACACACACACACACACACACACACACACACAACACTTTAATACAACACTATGAGCATGTGTATCAATATCAGTGTCCCTTTGGGGCCCTCTGAATAATGGTGCAGCTACAGTTCCCTGAAGTTTATACTTCATTCACTTTAGGATAATGCTGTTTGTTTATAAGCACTTTGTTATAAGCACTGTGACCTACCCTGGGTTGATTTGATCCTCAAACCAGCATAGAGTTTAACTATAGGCTCCATGAGAGAAGGAAACTTGTATTGTTCATCACTGCATCCTCAGAATCTATTACTGTCTAGCATAAAGCAGGCATTCGAGATAACTAATGAAGTAAAAACTACACCTGTTGTGATGTGATTGCAAAAAGTGTTTGGCTACTTAGTTTTAATGTACCCCCATAATGCCATTATACTCCTCTAGAATAGCATGCTGTTAAGTGGTTTATCAACAACTAAATGTGGAGAGCCTTTGACATATTTGTGAAAGTTCTAATCCATTTCCAATACACTAGCAAAGTCTCCACAAAGCAAATTTAGTTTCAGACTAAAAAGGATGTCTCAGATTAGACACATTATAAGTTCTTTCGAGAGGAACACCAGCAGAGAATTAGCCTGGTGATAAATATTATTTTGTTTTCCTTTTTTTTTCCTTCCTAGCCAACTGATATATCTTAGAAGTTTTGAAATATATTTCTTGACATCTTTTAAAATTTGGGGGTTAGCTATCAACATTTGAGAGGGAAGACTATGAAAGACTTATAAAGTTTCAATAATTTGCCCAAGGTCTCAGTGGATGAGAGATCAAGCTGAGACCTGAATTAAACATTCTCTTTTTCTAAAATATGTGACTATCCTTCTATAATGGATGAAGTTGCAAGCAACATATCTAGAAAATTATTAATATCTTCAACCCCAAATAAAATATATCCTTCTCTCAGGGTTCTAGAAAACTCTTGTACCTGAGTTCACTTTGTTTTTACTTTTGCTTTTTTAAGGGGATTACTTAGGATTATGCAAAACCTTAATTTTTGGAATGATGAACCCAGAAGCCAGATATGACTATTTGTTAATATTTTATGGGCTCTTCACACTTGGGGCAGAAATAAACTGGGCACTTCACTCTGTGAGATGTCTGGAGGATGAAAGGAGAAGGCAGAAGAGAAGTGAGGAGGGTGGAAGCCGTTCCAGAAGGAAGATAAGGGACTCAAACAATGTGCCTGAGAGAAAAGCAAAGGAGGATGATGAAAGGAGGCCCAGAGAAGGTTGGCAGAAGCCAAGGCTCTTCAAAAGAGGCTATTATAAAAATGAAATCAACTGCAATTTATTGACATACTATTTCAAAAGATGGGAAAAAATGCAGTTAATCTTTTATTCGAACTAGTGGGAAAAGCAGATGGTAGGAGGGAGAATCGGAGCAAAACACACACTTCCCAAAAGTAAGTGAAAGATGTAATTAAAATAAAGATCACACCAGCATCAATGATCAAGGAGACTGGTGGTGCCAAGGAGCAGCAGGGGCCTGGGCAGAGCTGAGCTGCAGCTCAGCAGGGTCGGGAGCTGACTGCTGCCTTCATGCTCACAGGGCTCTCAACTCTGAAAGACGGCCAAAGTGATCATCTTTTCTAGTCCCCTGTTGTACTGCAAAGAAAACTCAGATTCTGCAAGAAACATTGATTTATGCAAGGTCACATTTTACTGCCATCTAGTGGACTCCAGGAGGCTTCCCTGATGGATCCCTGGTAAAGAACCCACCTACCAATGAAGGAGACTCAGGTTCGATCCCTGGGGAAGGAAATGGCAACCCACTCCAGTATTCTTGCCTGGAGAATCCCAAGGACAGAGGAGTCTGACAGGGTACAGTTCATGGGGTCACAAAGAAACGGACACGACTTAGCAACTAAACAACAATAGTGGAGTCCTGACTGTTTAGGTCTCCAACCATATCTTTCTTCATTGTTATAATGCCTGCTATTTTTTTACTCAGATTTAAACTGAAATTAGGGTAGTTAAAATTATACACATAGATGCCTGTGTACACAGGCACACACGTGCACACACATACACAAAAACACACACAGGAAAGAGGAGAAGAAACACCTCGTTTCCGGTTTGTCATGGTTAGTTATTATCATGACACTGCAGGAAGGATGTGTGAGGATAGGCAAGCATCCTTTGCACTGACCTCAAACATCTCCCATTTTCTCAAAGCTACTCAGTCTTTGGCAACATGAGCCCTATAATCCCTTCCTATGGCCAAGATTTTTCTACCACATAGTTCCTCCTATGAAGTTCCTCCATCTCTATTTTGATAGTTATTTTGTTCATGAATGTCTTGTTGGATGTCATATAACCCTTAGGAAGTAGGCACTTCCTAAAATGGTTTATAAATGAACACTCAAGAAGAGCACTAGGAGGACTATTGAGTCAGGAGTCAAAGAGACACATATCAAAACTTTGCCTGTCACTTGCTGTGTGACCTTGGATTGTATCAGTCTAGGTTCTTGGGCTCTTAAATCTGTAGAAATTGATGAGGCCAATGAGAAATTCAGACAAGGCTCTACTGGGACTCAGGCTGCATCGTGAGGGACTGAAAACAAGTACAGATCTCATTGCTTGCTCTGGTCAGGGCAGCAGAGAGAAGAGCGGGGAAGGGGCGGGGGCGGGGAAGCAAGTTGGTCCCTTAAATGGGATGAGGGTAGGGGTGGACCCATGGGTTGGGCCACAGGGATGGCTTAGGTGGTCTGCCTATCCTTTGGCGGTGTTGTGTAGGGACCATGTGCAGGACCCTGATTTATTCTGAAAGTGGAAGTTGGGTGTTCTGTCTTTTTGTTCACAGTTTAATGCCCCAACTGCACATACATACAGTTGTTTAGTTTCTTTGTAGTCTGTTGCTGGAGATGTTTGTCCAGATGCAAGCACTGCATTATAAGGTCCCAGATCCCAGGGTTCAGCCTGTCTCTGTAACTGCTCAAGGCCTCTGAGCTCCAAGTTCCTAAAATCAGAGTAATGTAATATTTAAGGTGATATTTAATATCATAGTCAATTTTAACAGCATGCAACCTAGATTAAGGGCTTTCCTGGTGGCTCAGATGGTTAAGAATCTGCCTGCAATACAGGAGACCCAGGTTTGACCCCTGGGTTGGGAAGTTCTCCTGGAGAAGGGAATGGCAACCCACTCCAGTATTCTTGCCTGGGATCACCTAGATTAAAAAGAAGAAAACACACAACCAAATTTAGCCATCTTCTGCAGGTTTATAGTAACCTGATATTTCTCACCAGTCCATCCTAAAGGAGATCAGTCCTGGGTGTTCTTTGGAAGGACTGATGCTAAGGCTGAAACTCCAATACTTTGGCCACCTCATGCAAAGAGTTGACTCATTGGAAAAGACGGATGCTGGGAGGGATTGGGGGCAGGAGGAGAAGGGGATGACAGAGGATGAGATGGCTGGATGGCATCACCGACTCGATGGACGTGAGTTTGAGTGAACTCCGGGAGTTGGTGATGGACAGGGAGGCCTGGTGTGCTTTGATGCATGGGGTCGCAAAGAGTCGGACACGACTGAGTGACTGAACTGAACTGAACTGAACTGATACTTTTCTTCTCATAATCTATCACTCAGGCACTTCCTTCTCCCTTCTCTTCTTTCCTCCAAACTTCATTGGCCCTATTCCTTAAAAGGAGTACAAAATAGCAGTCTGTTTTGCTACACACCAGGGATTGGCCCATGTAAAAGAAATTTGTAATAACTGTTTGTCTTTGACATCTTTTAATAGCTTGTGAGGTCAGGGAGGAGATGGATTGGGATTGCTATCTGGCCAAATGGTCCTCTATATTTTCATACCAGCCTTAAAGGCCTTTAGGAGAATCTATTTCCATTTGTTTAAGCTATTTCAATAAAGGCCCTTTTCAACCTCTGACAACTCTGTCACAACAACAGGAAAATATGTTGTATCTATACACTGGGAAATAATAGGTACCAACCTAGAGAACCATGAATGAGATATACTGTTAGTTGTATCCAGGGTAGTTTTATTTCTCTGCATACATCAAACTCAGTTTTCAAGAAAAAAAAAAAAAGAAAAACTGAAAATTAATCTTACCATTATAACCTGTAAGATAAAGTTGAAAGTTATATCCTTCCTTTACTTCAGATTTATTAATTCAGTAAAAGTCACTGAAATAAAAACTGTACATCATGCCATGTGATAAAGCTTTCTTAGAAATGAAGCCAACATCTTGCAGAGCAAAGCTAATGATGGAGAGAGATTGAGACTTCCTTTGTCATTTGAAGATTTGGGTAAGATTTGAAGATTTGCTTTGTCTTTCCTAAAGCCCACAATAGGCTTGGACTTTTCAGTTGTGTATATTAAAGACTTTCCATTTTTTGGTTAAGCCAATTTGAATTAATTTGTATTATCTACAACCAAAAAAAGTGCTAACATAAATCAAGGATGTAAAGTGATCAGATGTATATTTTATGCATAGTTCACTGTCACTCTGATGCCAGAATAGAGAACAGTTTGCAGTAGAGAGACTGGGGATAAGAAGATTAATAAAAAGTTACTGTTCAGGAGAAGTATGAGAGTCTAAATGTAAAGCCACTGCTCTGAGAATGGAGAAATTTTAATGAAAGCAGGAGAAACTTTTTTTTGTTTAATTTTACTTCTCCTTATATGTATATATTTCTACTCGGAACATGGCACACAAATTATTTTCAATACATGCCAACAAAGGTCCATCTAGTCAAGGCTATGGTTTTTCCAGCAGTCATGTATGGATGTAAGAGTTGGTCTATAAAGAAAGCTGAGTGCCAAAGAATTGATGCTTTTGAGCTGTAGTGTTGGAGAAGACTCTTGAGAGTTCCTTGGACTGCAAGGAGATCCAACCAGTCCATCCTAAAGGAGATCAATCCTGAGTGATCATTGGAAGGACTGATGAAGCTGAAACTCCAATGCTTTGTCCACCTGATGCG
Source organism: Budorcas taxicolor (assembly GCF_023091745.1). Lineage (NCBI taxonomy): Eukaryota > Metazoa > Chordata > Mammalia > Artiodactyla > Bovidae > Budorcas > Budorcas taxicolor. The sequence goes on from NC_068934.1 coordinate 22,221,513, forward strand.
AAGAGTTGACTCATTTGAAAAGACCCTGATGCTGGGAAAGATTAAAGGTGGGAGAAGAGGAGGACAACAAAGGATGAGATGGTCGGGTGGCATCACCAACTCAATGGACATGAGTTTGGGTAAACTCCAGGAGTTGGTGATGGACAGGGAGGCCTGGCATGCTGCAGTCCATGATGTCACAGAGTCAGACACGACTGACTGACTGAACTGAAATTAACTGTACTGAACTGACATGCTTAGTGCATGAATGAACATGGGGAAGTATTTAAAAGATAGAAATTTATGGTCGGGGAGTAGAGATGTTGGAGGCTGGCGAGGAAATGCTTATGAAATAGTGAAGGAAATTTGCCAAATTGTATTATTATTGCTGAAACTTGAATATGAAAAGAAATTGCTGGTTAGAAGATAGTGTTGCATAGTAGAAAAGGAAGAATACAGTTTTCCATATTTCAAAGACCTTGATTTTTTACTTTTAATGTCTTTCATTATTCATCTATATATTCCCCTGAAAGAATAATGAAGCAGAATCCTGTATTCACCTATTGAAAATCTTACTCCCTCCATCAGGATTCTTAAGAAAAGTCTTGATATAGGTAAGATTTTAATTGGTATATACTAGATATAAAGTCTTCTACAAGTGCCCAGATTGAGCACATACCCTCTTATCCCAGTTCCAATAAAAGCTCTTCAGTTCGTTTTAAGGAATTTCCTAGTCACTCATATTCCTAACATTTCTTGAATTGCATGCTTTGGTATCTTTTTCCATATGCCTAGCTGGAGACCTACATCTTTGTTTTATTGCTCTTGATTATTTAAGACAATGCCTGGAATTTTATAGATTTGCAGCTAATATTTATTGAGAAAACTTAGAAATATAAAGTTATCCCAAATTCCTTTGTGGTGAGCAAACATGAGCATCTAACTTCTATTCAAATGAGTATGTTATAGCTTTAAAATATATCTGGAGTCCCAATACTTCTTTGTCCTCATCTGCTGCCTTCCACTGTCTCGTACAAGCGAGCATCATCTCTTTCTTGGATGGTTGCATTCGTTTCCTAATTACTCTTTTTCTTGTACCTTGCCACCCTTCAGGCTGTAGTCCAGACACAGTCCAAAATGACTCTTAGAATGCAAGCTGACTCATGTCACAACTTTCTCAAAACACTCCAATATCTTTCTATTTCATTCAGTATAAATTTGTCTATATATATTTGCATAATTCAATATAAATTTCTGTTTCATTCAGTATAAGAAAATATGATATCTCTATGCTAGATTCCAGGTATCTCTATTGGCAAAGAACCTGCCTGCCAATGCAGGAGATGTAAGAGACATGGGAAGCTCCCTGAGTTGGGAAGATCCCCCTGGAAAAGGGCATGGCAATCCACTCAAGTATTCTTGCCTGGAGAATCCTGTGGACAGAGAAGCCTGGAAGGCTACCGTCCATACAGTTGCACAGAGTCGGACACAACTGAAGTGACTTACACACAAAGCACTAGGTGATTTGACCCACAACTACTGCTGACTTTTTTCTCCTATTAGTCCCGTCCATGCTTACACTACTCCAGTCACATTCAGATCCAGCGCCTTTGTGCATCTCCAAGAATTTCTTTCCATTCATATCCCTATGACTCACTCTCTCACCTAGTTTAGGTCTTTACCCAAATGTCCTCTTCTGAATGACATCCTCCCTCATCCTTGTTTAAAATTTCAACCCTCTCTCCATTATGCACACAATTGCCTATCTCCTTTCTTTCTTAGTTGTCCTCTATTTCATGTGCTACATTCTAAAATGAAACATTTTTATGGTTAGTCCAGAAACTTCTTCTAAACTCTAATTTATATATCTAACTGGCTACCGAGTCTCTCCCCTTTGATATTTAACATCCACTACTGATATTGAATTCATCATCTCCCTCCAAAATGTGTACCCTTTTGGAATTATCATTTCAGTTGATGGCAACATTTTAAAAAAATTACTTGGGCCAAAATTTTGAAATGATCTGTTATTTTTCTCTTTTGTTCATGCCATTCATGAAATTCTATAGGAAGTTCTGTTGAATACATTAAAAATCTATTCAGGATCTTACCTCATGATTCCTCTTGTGATACGACCCTAGTCCAAGCTGAAAACAAGGAATATTGATGAGGCTTGCTTATTTGCCTTCCTACTAATATATATTTAATATCACAATATTTTAAAATTTTGAATATTCGATACTTGTCTTAGAAACCAAAAATTTATTTATGGAATTACTGCATGCAATTGTCCAATATCTACTCCCCCAAACAAAAGGATGTAAAAAAGGAGAACTCAAGAGAACTGAAAGGGATATGTAAAATGATTGCTTACAGTTGTAGAGAAGGGACAATAATATTGGCTGTGAACAGTAAGCAGACAAAAGAGAATGACTCCTGCCCTTAAGAAGGAAGTGTGGATTCCTAGGAATGGCTATTTCAGGAGGTGGGGAGAAGAAAAGAATTATTGACTCCTATCTCTGACACAAAAATGCTTGACATCTGGAAAAATAAACTTCGGAGACTTTAATTAATCCAAATTAGTTGACATAGATATAAACAATATAGCAAAATAGTTAAACCTTAAAAACAGGTAAAATTGGTACTGTCTGCAATCTTCTCTTAGCTGAGTTCTTTGGGGTAAATTATAAAATACTTCTAAGCCTCGGTTTTTATGCTTGCAAAATAAAATAAAAATGATAACAGCTCCATAGGATTGTGAGAATTGAATCAAATCCAACATATCCAACATGTTACATAAAGAGCTTGGCACAGTTCTGGCATGAATTGTAGGGATTGTTACTGCTGTTAATGAGATGTTCCCCAGAGGACATCAGATGCTTCTGTATCCTTCCCGCAATCGAGATAATCCAGTCTTATGTCTGTTCCTATTACCTCCAAACCAAAGGAAATTAGAAGATTAAAAATACAGTCCAAGCTGCTAAACAACCTCCTTCAGCAATTCTCTATTTCTTAATAACAAAGACATCAACAGAATCCCAAAACCCTCCTGCACTTTCTCTCTCTCAAGTCCACATCAAAAGAAAGAACAAAAGAAGCAAAGAAAGAAAGAAAGAAGGAAGAGAGGGAGAGAGGGAAAACAACACTTGTTTTCTATTTAATTTATATTTTCCCTTCCTAAACCCTATTTATCTCTTTAGTCTAATTAACCCCTGTAGAGAGTTTTGGAGACAACTGAGCAAAGATAAGTATTTATTTTTAATACAGCAATGTTGGTACTCCTTTTCAGAGCACGCCTTTCTGAATTCAAGGCTTATGATGACTACCTCTCACGGCAGAAACCAAATCAAATAGTATGTCCGTGGGTAGGATTAATCCTGAATAAATCCTTCACTTCTAAATAGATTTAGACTTCAAGTATAGTAAGTTTCAGACGAACAAACTGTTGGCCAACTTTTTATTGTCAGCTAATGCAGTACATGCTTGATCTTAAGTCCTCTTTTTATCTGTCACTCACCTGAGAAATTAAAAACCCCTTACGATAGCTCAGTCAGTAAAGACTCTGCCTGCAATGCAGGAGACCCGGGTTTGATTCCTGGGTCGGGAAGATCCCCTGGAGAAAGAAATGGCAACCCACTCTGGTATTGTCACCTGGAGAGTCCCGTGGACAGAGGAGTGTGGCAGGCCATGGGTTCATAAGAGTCAGACACGACTTAGAGACTAAACTACTACTATGACTGAAACCTTGTATTGGTACACTCCTGCAACAATTTTATGGGTAGTCTTTTATGATTATTAACATTATAAAAAATGAGAATCAGTTAATGATTATTCATTTATTGCTCTTTATTTTCGGTTGGGTGGTCATGAGAGTTCTTACTAGAAATCGTGACATTTAACCTGAAAACTTAAGGACAAGAAAGACACTAGCAATGCAAAGCTCAGGCTTGAGAGTAGATATGACCTGCATTTCAAGGTCCATAAAAAAGCCAGGGTGAGTAAAATGTAGAGGGGAAGGGGAAGAGTGATGGAAGACGGTGCCAAGGTAGGCAGGGCTAAATCAGGAAGGCCCTGTGAGGAGAATGGATTTTGACAGGGAGACCAGTTGAGAAGATGTTACATTTGTGAGCAAGAAAAAATGAGTGTGGCTTGGTCTAAGGCAGTCATAATACAGATTTTTAAAAAATGATTTGGGGAAAAAAAATGTTTCCAGGTTGAATCTTTAGGGTTATTAATAGACTGAAATTGGAAATGTGAGACAAAGTGAGGAATTAAGACCACACTTGAGACTTAACAACTACATGGACAGTGATGTAAATCAACACATATACAGTAAACTGAGTGAGAAGACTTAGGATGTTGCACTGTGACCATATTCACTATGCTACCTGCCAGCAGTTTGTAGGATAACTGAGATATAGATACATCATCTGCATCATGAATTCATACATTTAGCAAATGTAAAACAGCATCAATTCAATGGTTTGAGTGTAAAACTATGAAATACATATATCCCTGTATCAACACTGATTAATATACACATTTTCTAATAAGGTCTCCTCCTGGTGGTTTACTCTGCTTACCTCAGCGACCATGAGTTTAATCTCTTTGTTCAAGAGATTTTTCATCCGTAAATAAGAATATTAATAGAATATATCTCATTGGATGGGGTTAAACACAATGTCTGAAATCTCAGAGCAGTGTCTGACATAAAGAAAGGGCTGAAAAAAATAGTGCTTTCAATAACAAATTGCTTACTATTTGTTACCATGTGAGTGCCTGTTCACTGTCATATAAAGAGTAAGTGTGATAGTTTTCTTTCTTTGGGATTATGCTCAGTTTGCTCAGGTGGTGGTCCCTTAAGGGCTTTACTCGCTGCTTATCCTCTCATAGTTGCCCTAGGATCACCTTCTCTAGGCAACATCTTCATTTAATTTTTTAAAACACCTCAAAATGAGTGATTGATACCCATGTGCTATTAAGGCATGTTAATACACCATTTAAGTTAATTTATCATATTAATCCCACAAAACGGGTTTCATAATCCCCATTTCACACACACACACACAAGCTTGAAATTTAGAGAGGATACAGAACTGATTCAAACACTAAGTGACTAGTTGTTGTCCAGCTGCTAAGTCATGTCTGACTCTGTGACCCCCTGAGCTGTAACACGCCAGACTTCCCTGTCCTTCACTATCTCCCATAGTTTGCTCAAACTTATGTCTATGGATTAGGAGGATGATGTCATCCAATCACCTCATCCAAGACTGACGGGTCATGGTGGAGAGTTCTGACAAAACGTTGTCCACTGGAGAAGGGAATGGCAAACCACTCCAGAATTCTTGCCTCGAGAACCCCATAAAGAGTATGTGACTAGAGCTGTAACTAAACCTTGAATGATATGATGACAAAATTGTATTTTTATCAATGAATTCTGAAATCTCACTGTTCACATAGCAATGGACAAGCAGAAGTTTTCAAGGGGGCAGGAATATTTGTTTCTTTTCTTTATTCATCAGAACAACCACACACCACCTTTCATGAGATGTTTCCCATGCACACCTGTCACTCCCAAACCTACGCTAAGGCCTGTTCTCTCAGTCTGTTCTCTGTCTTTTCCCCTGTGGCAGAATTTCCCACAATGCCTCTGACATCCCACATGTTGAATTCCTAGTTACCTGTTACTTTTTTCTTCTCTCCTGACAGAAGGATGTGGTTTCACCTTATTCTGGGTGTTTTTCATGCATCTCAGCTATGAGACTAATATCCGGGACCCCAGATTTGCTTTGCAGATGATCCTCCTGGCATCTCAGAGCCCACATTTCCTGAACACTGACAGAATCTTAAGCAAAAAGTCAAGTCACTAATGTTTATTTGTACAGAATAGTGCTTGTAAAATTGAGGTTTAGAAAAGCTATTTTCTACAAAGGTAGACAGGAAATGAGTTTTCTTTTCTTTCTCACTTGCGTTTTTCCTCTGCTGCTTCTTGAAAATTGATGTGATTGAGGTCACCTCAATCAATAAACCTAATTACTAATTTTCTTGGAGAAAGATCAGCAAAGTAGATAACATTTCACTTCTTGAGCTTTGTTGTCTTACCTCCCCCCACCGCCACCCCAGTACTTCTAACAAATAAGATAACTTGTTCAATGCTACCTATCAGACAGAAGAATAAAGTATTGGAAATGCAAGCTCTGTTTTTATAAGCAAATATTTTAAATACAAGAGGACTTTAAATAGATTTATCACATGGAGAGCAGGTATAGAAGGCAGAGTTGAGGGAAGTAGGGAAGGAGTTCAGGGAAACAATGCGATTGTTAAAAGGAATATTGGTGTTAGAATGGGGATTCTTAAAGACAAAGGGAGAGGATAAGAGAAAAATATGATAATGGGAAATTCTGAAATAAGGTAAAGTAGAGTGACATACATGCCCTTTAAAGATCATATGCAATATTAAAATATTTTATGTCTGGAAAAATGATTGTGGTTCTCATTGTGCAAAAGACAGAATGAAGAACTTACTGAGACCTTGACTGAGGGTACATAATCTAAATAAAGGTTGAGAAACACTGCTATAGAGGATCTATGTGCTTACCTAATTAAATGAATATGTAAATAAATCATGTGATTAAAAGTCACTGTAGAGTACATTTTCTTGCTCACAACAGGAAAAGTTATAAACTGCTTGGCAGTGTCCTTATGATAAATTATTATTTTTCTATAAGAGAAGGAATAAAGGAAAAAGAAAAGGCATGAGTCTTTAAAATCCCTTTATCTTAACCGAGTGCACCATACTGCTTGCATTCGGCATGATGAATGCTCGCTGGTCATATGACTAAAGTCAGTTGAACAGAAAGGCAGTTATGTCATGCATGCTTGGAATATGTCTTGTTGAAGAGCTTGGTTTTCAGTAATGGCTGGATCTATTGAAGCAATTTCCCTCAATTACCAACAAGTTTGAAACTCTATTTCATCTTTAAGACCAGGGGTACAGTATAGAATAGTATTAAGACTAGCTTAGGCTTGATACTTGGCTAGAGGCTCCCAGGGCTTGAATTCCGGTACTGTGACTTGCCTAATCTGTGATTTTGGTGAAGTAACTTCAGTTTCTCATCCTCACTTTGTAATATGTAATACACAGAGAAATGATACGAACTTATTTATAAACTGGTTGTGAAAAAGAATTGGATTAATGCAAGTGAAACACTATAATGTCTAAATAAATTAAGCTCTAAATAAATTTAACAGTAATCACCTCCTTTCTTTTCTCCTTCATATGTACCTTATTTATTCCAGTAATATAAAAAAGGGGGGCTTTTATATTTCATCTTCTCTGTAAGAACAGTATTATCCTATGATGAGCACCCCTACTTGAATTCAGAATACCTAGGGTTTGAATTCTCTCTCAGTCTAAAAATGTGCTGCATGTATGGGAATGGGAAAGTCAATGTCTGTGAACCTTGGTTTTCTCATTTGTAGAGTTTTGGAGAATTAAATGATGTGTGAATCACTAGTAAATACAATATTGTTGTCATTGTATTAATAATTGCTACAAAAGTTTACCATGTACAGATGTATATACCTGAAATTGATACTTGCTCATTTTTTTACCTACTAAAATTCCTATTTATTTCCCATTACAAGTAAAAAATATTTTTACTCTTAATTCTATAAGAAAAGAAAAACTAACAAGACATAGTACCATAAGGTCACATTAGGGAAACTTTATCAAAATCTAAGTAAACATAAGATGAGCTACAGTATCACGAATTATAGTCAACAATTGAAGTTGAAGTATTAGCTAAGCCTGTTTTTAAGAGTCTGCGAGGATTTGGGGGTTTTTTTTGCCCTATAGAGACTTTGACTTCAGTCACTTTTATTGGATTCACTTTTTCCATTTTTTACTTTTGCTTCTTCTTTCTCCATCACAAATCTCTCTCCATTTTTTTTTTAATCAAAAGCAAGTAAACAATAATTTTGTCTCAACCCATACCACCCAGACTCTCATAGCTCACAGAGCCATTACAAAGATGACTTTTTCTTCCTAAGACAATCTGTGGTAAACTCCGAAAATAGATGTGTTTTCTGCTTATTAAATGGGCACTTTCTCTGAGTGCAAATAACTATTTATGGTTCACAAATATGGCTCATTAGGTGAGTGGGAGTTTCAAAGTAGTCTTAAGGGTCTAAATATAGGGGGAAAATAATACAAAGACAAATGTATTTTTTCTCACAGTTCTTACCTTCAAACAAACCACATTGTTAGGAAGGAAAACGTTACATGCACCATTAGCTAATAAGAGAAAGTGGTGAGTAATGTATTAAAGGCATATTTAAAAGAGAAAAAAAAAAAAACACCTGGAGACTTCAGGATAAGATGCCTTTGTTGTCATTGTCCAGCTATTCAGCTCCAGTATTCAAATAGATACAATTTAAAAATAATGACAAATACAAACTAAATATCTCTGAGGCCCAGAGCAGAAAAAATATATGTTCTCTGGGTTCTGGGGTTAGTGTAAACAAATTTCAAGTTTCTTTATGTGATGAAATAAATATGTCAGATGTGTGGTATTCCATTCTAAAGGAGATCAGTCCTGGGTGTTCATTGGAAGAACTGATGCTAAAGCTGAAACTCCAATACTTTGGCCATCTCATGCAAAGAGTTGACTCATTGGAAAAGACCCTGATGCTGGGAGGGATTGGGGGTAGGAGGAGAAGGGGATGACGGAGGATGAGATGGCTGGATGGCATCACCGACTTGACAGACAGGAGTTTGAGTGAACTCCAGGAGTTGGTTATGGACAAGGAGGCCTGGCATGCTGTGATTCATGGGGTCGCAAAGAGTCGGACACGACTGGGTGATTGAACCGAACTGAATATTATTTGAAATAAGCTGCTCGAGCAGGTATCCTAAACCTCTAGAATTAAAGATTCCAATGTTTCTTTAGTAGGTAAGGAAAACAATAGTTGCAAAGTCAGTACATAAGCAGTTCACTTTTGGCTTAGCAATTACATCACTGGTGTATCTAATATTCCTAAAGAAAGACTCCCAGAGCTACTGTAAGATACTGCTCTTAGCCAGACATCCTGACAAGCATAGCCAGAGAAGCTGGCTTGGACTTAGTTTGAGGAGGGGAGAGTTATGACAAAAAGAAAGAAAGAAAACCCATTAAAGATGAAAGTATGATATGACAAATTTCAGAGCATATTTTTTTAAAAAGCAGAGGCAGAGACGCCAGGAAAGACAGCTAACAAAACCCACTGGAGACTCTCAACGAAGAAGCAATCCGGGGATTTCAAATACCGTACTGCCTTGAAACAACTGAAAACTCAAAAAATAATATATTGAACAATGACTGTCTAGACACTGGACACCAGACCAAAACAATAATAATAATAATTGAGCCCTGAGAAGTGAGAATTAAATGGAGTGAGTCCCAGGACTGCTCCAACCTACAGTCTCCTGGGAACACAGGCAGATCGCTGAATGAGGAGACAAGAGTACACAGTTCTGGGAAGCCAAGGGAACTTGCATTCCAGGGCAGAGACTCACTGAAGACAAATGCGTCTCTCTGCAACATTGTTCCTACCATCCTCGAAAGACACGGTTCAGTTTGGGACACCACATTTCAAAAGAGACACATAGGTGAAAAGATAATGTCAGAAAAAAAGGAGCCACATGATTGAAGTAGCAGTAACTGGATTATCCTAGAGAAAGTGAACTTTGAAAACATAAAAGAATAAGCTGTAAATTTGTAAAGATGAATTAAATCCATTCAAATTGGCCTTGAATTAGATGGTTAGAGGTTAGAAGATTAGTGGGAAAACATTTTAAGAAAATAGCTTACTTTAGTGCAAAACAAAGATACTTTTGTGGTCAGACTTTTCTGAAAACGTAAAATACAGGTTCAGGACACTGAGAGTTACAATGTGATTCAAGTTGTCCAAAAGTACCTGAAATTCTATAGCATGAACTAAGACACAAAATATTAATTGGGGTATTAACAGACAGTTTTAAAAAGGAAATATTAGGAGATTAGAATAAAATTTAAAGGGGCTCTGAAATTTAAATTTCATAGTGTTTTCATTGACTAATAAAGGAGTCCAATTTTATTATCAATGCAGTAGGAGCTGGGAGAAAATGTAGAGAGTGTTTGTTGAAGACAGTTAGGAATTACTCAAATAATGAGTACCTTAAAATAGATAGATATCCTATAAATATCCTATTCTGTGCAAATTTATGGCAACTTATACTTGTATTATTCATATTTAAAAATATGCTTGCACTTAAGAATATTTCAATATCATGAATATGTTTAAGTCTTCTTTATTTAGGTAGGTTAATTCTGAGGTCTAAGGTTGCCTCTTTGATAAACAGTTAAGGTGTTTTAATGGGTGCTAAAAGGCAAGAGAAATCTCAGAGTAAACCTAGTGTACCCTGCTGATACTTTATTTTGATCTAGCATTATATTGGCGGAGAAGGCAATGGCACCCCTCTCCAGTACTCTTGCCTAGAAAATCCCATGGATGGAGGAGCCTGGTAGGCTGCAGTCCATGAGGTTGCGAAGAGTTGGACACGAATGAGCGACTTCACTTTCACTTTTTACTTTCATGCATTGGAGAAGGAAATGGCAACCCACTCCAGTGTTTTTGCCTGGAGAATCCCAGGGACGGGGAAGCCTGGTGGGCTGCCGTCTATGGGGTCACACAGAGTCGGACACAACTGAAGTGACTTAGCAGGTAAAATAACAAACTTGCAGATGAAACATATGATAGATTAGAACAAATGTGAAATTTTCTGTACGGAAGAAAACCTTTCACCCTCGGATTTTATTAGAAAGAGGCAGATATCTCTACATTGTACAGATTTGGTGTACAATGACACTCACGGGCCTTAAAAGAATGTTGAAAGGGTGGAAAATATTTCAGGCATAAGAAAAAAGACATGGAATGAGAAGAACAAATAGAAAATCTAAAAAATATGAAAATACCACCAAGCACCCTAGGAGAAACAGCAGCAGGAACTCAGTAGAGCTTTATTTGCTCATATCACACATCCTATTACTTTTGCCTTGAAGCAGCAAGAGGTGGATTATGGATTATTTTATTTCTCAAGAAAATTGTAATTCTCCTTGGCGGGGGAGGTCTCTGGAAATATTTAGTGTGCATAGTGGTAACCATAACACACTGCATGACAGAATACGGGGCACAGTTTCATGATTTTCTCACTAGGTGTTTTGGACATTTAATTAGACAACTTGTTCACGATGCATTCAAATATAGCACAGAGGCCAAGGGAGGTCAAAGGGTAGAGGTATAATTTGCTGTGTTTTTTGAAGCTGACTTTGGGTGGTCCGTGTGCCTTCGTTTCTGGCTGGAGATAGAGGCCTGTTTTCCGTTCTACCAGAACTAGTCGCTTAGGAGATGGAAATATATCAATTGCCTTGTCTGTCCTCAAGCAGTTCTCGGTTGCCCAAATGAATCCATGTAATTACACATATACAAACAAAAAGATGTGTAAAAAGAAAAAAAAAAAAAATCACATGGGACAGATCACTGCCAAAAATGCTAGGGAGTGACTATGGAACACTTGTAAGAAGAAACAATTTAAACTAAGCCTTGATAAGTCCTTGACAGACGTGGAGACGTGGAGACCACAATGCCCCAAGCGGATGAAAGAAACTGCATAAAATACATGGGCTGTCAAATTCAGATTGGATGAGGAATATTTAGGTTACTAGAACTGAGTGTCTAATGTTTTTAGAACTGTAATAGTCAATGGTATTTTGAAGTATTTCTACCCACAGATTTTTTCTTTTGCAATATCAAGTATAAATTTCTCTATTGCAAAATCTATTTTCTCTGCAAAAAATATGGTAAATTTTATCATCACTCTATTCTATTGGAAATTAATGTTGTTTGTAATAGTCTATATTTAAATGGAAAATCCTAGAGTTTTTCTTATTATTTTACATATTTTACTCTTAAAATATTGGGCATGCACGTTTTATTATGCCACCATACAATAAGTTTTAAAAAAAGAGTCTTCAAACATAAAATCTACAAAGTTTCTGAATGAATTCATTGATGTTTCAAAAAGTTATATGTATTGAAATTATTCAATATTGATCTTACTCTATCATCAATATGTATGAATAAAAGTATTTATGAATAAAGGAAGTGAAGTCAACAGTTGAGTAATTTTTATTTTAATTTTCCTGAAGAATTAAGAAAGGGGAGTTGACCCCCCTTTACAAAGGAGCAATCTGGTGATCAATATTTCTCATAAGGTAAGAGAAAAAACAAATCTATATAGGTTGCTTTTTAAACCCACTTAGAAGCCAAGTACTGTGAATTAAACCAAATTATGTCTTTTGCAAAAAAAAAAAAACAAAAAAACTCCATTAGCTTGAATTACCTCAAAAAGTATTAAACTTCAATAAAACTGTAAAAGAAGCAATCAGCTTTGGATATAATTAATGAGGAAAATAATCACACATTGCATTGAGCCCACATGCTGCCCATCCCAGTTTGTCGTTACATTGAATTAAACATCATGAGCAACTGTACCAAAAATAAATCATCAGGGTAGATAATTAATCAACTAGCTTCTTCCAAGAATAAAAAGCAACTGAATGGAAGAGGTTTGGGTATTTTTTCTTGAGGTAAGCTCTCAGCCTAATGCAGCAAATGCGGGTGCTTGATAAGGAGAAGAGATTGAAGCAATTTTAAAACTGGGCACTACCGATAGCTAATTAAACTAAAGTCCACCTTACTGTATTCTAGAACCCTTATTACGGAGAAGACAATGGCAACCCACTCCAGTACTCTTGCCTGGAAAATCCCACGGACGGAGGAGCCTGGTGGGCTGCTGTCTATGGAGTCACAGAGTCAGACAGACACAACTGAAGTGACTTAGCAGCAGCAGCAGCAGAACCCTTATTAAGCACTGGAGAGGCAGAGATGAAAGAAAGAGCCATTGGCCAAAGGTGTGAAGCTTACAGTGTTTGCAATTGCATCTATAGGTACTAGCATACATGGAATTGTTTAACACTTTTGTTGAGTATGTACTTTGAACCAGGAACTTTGTTGGGCACCATAAATTAAATAAACAAAAAAGTAGAAGCTAACCCCTATCCTTCAGGAGCTAGAAAATCTACAATTTCAATATTTATAACCTGAAATGTTTGGGGAGTTAGCCTAGATTTTGTAGCATTCTGGCTTCTTTCTAGGGCCAACCAGTCTAGAGAAGACTCCTGGATCACAGCTGGACTCCAACCTTCATATGGTTTTCTGAAGTGCCTGGTATAAAGTGGACCCTTATAGTGGTTATATTCAAAACCTCTTTTTAAAAAATTAAATGTTCTAAAATGGTGCCACTCATCAAAGTGTTGCCGTGAGTATGCCTTGCTTTAGAGTGGTAAAGCCAATGAGTGTTTTGCAGATACTTTGGCCCCCGCTTTCTACACAACTTTTTTTTGCCTGATGTACCAAAATCATGTTATGCCAGGCTCCTCCACTACAATGAATTCTCCCCAAAACATGTTTTATCCTTCAGTTTCAAACTTTCTAAAATGGGTTCACTCATCAAAGGGTTGCCATGAGTATGTCTTGCTTTTTAGAGCAGTAAACCAGTGAATGTTTTGGGGGTACTTTGACCCCTACTTTCTACACAACTTTTTTTCCTGATGTACTAAGATTGTATGCTATGCCAGGCTCCTCCTCTTCAATGAAATCTCCCCAAAATATGCTTTATTCTTCAATTTCAAACACTTCCTACCATACCATAGGAATCTAACAATTAATTGCTCAGTGAATACAGGAATAAATGCATGTGTGAATGACGTAGACTTCACCTAGCATATCAAATGATAAGGACTCATCTACCTCTTTGAGTATCCTCCAGAGGAATCTGTTATAAATCCATTGGGGATCCACTTTTCAGGAGGCATGGAATGTGCTTCAGATTTAGAAGTTCCTGGAACTGTCAGGTAGAAACCAGAGATGCAGAAGGTGAATGGAGATGATGATGTCTTTGAGAAAACAGGGATCTCTCCAGGTACCACAAACCTACAGGAATCCTGACTCCTGGATCAAAAGGGCCTGAATTAGGCAGCAGAGTAGGAAAGGAGAAGAAATCACAGTAAAGATAAAAGACAAGTTGTAGTAATTTATACAAGCCACAGAAATGTGAATGAGCGCAGTTTCATTGGTAAGAAAAAGGGCTTAAGCGGGAAAGTTAGTATAATTAGCATAGTGTTATTGATTGAATTCCACCTCCTAAATTTATGTATTAAAGTCTTACTTTTCAACACTGGCAAACTGGTTTGTTTGCAGGTGTAATCAAATTAAGATAAATCATTAAAGTGGCTCTAATCTAATCTGACTGATGTCATTATATGAAGAGAAAAATGCCATCTGAAGATAAACACATATGGAAAAGGCATATGAGGATAGAGGTGGAAATCAGGCTGAGAGGCACCTAGGATGGAGAGACACCCCTAGAAGCTAGGAAAAGACAAGGAAGGATTGTCTGCTACAGGTTTCAGAGAGAGCATGGCCCTGCTAACACCATGATGTTGAGCTTTTAGCTTCTATGAAAAAGACTTTTAGCCTTTATGAAAAAATAAATAACCGCTGTTTTAAATCAACAAGTTTGTGGCACTTTGTACAGTGACCTTAAGAAACTAATGCAAGTAGCAGTAACAGCAGGGAAACAAGTGGAGGAGAACAGCAGGGAAACGTCTCCTTAGAGTGCTTGTGTGAACTAAGTCAGTGATGGAAACTGCCCTGAGCTCTTCTCAGAGCTCAGCTATTACCAAGTACTACACAAAATAATTGCTTGCCCTTTCTAGTTAACCTAGGCTGTACTGCAACCCAGAGAAGGCAATGGCACCCCACTCCAGTACTCTTGCCTGGAAAATCCCATGGACGGAGGAGCCTGGTAGGCTACAGTCCACGGGGTCGCCAAGAGTCAGACACGATTGAGCAACTTCATTTTCTCTTTTCATCTTCATGCATTGGAGAAGGAAATGGCAACCCACTCCAGTGTTCTTGCCTGGAGAATCCCAGGGACGGGGGAGCCTGATGGGCTACCGTCTATAGGGTCGCACAGAGTCGGACACGACTGAAGCGACTTAGCAGCAGCAGCAGCAGCAGTACTGCAACCAGTTGACAAGGTAAAGAAGGTATAGAAAGAAGGAAAGAAAGAACATCTGTAAGTTCTCGTGAGCCTTAATTAACGGTCCATCATTTATTAGTACATGTGTTTGAAAGCCTTTAAACATGCTGGGCTCTGGAGTTTTAAAGGCTAGCTCAGAGAGACCATCTGCACAGTTGCAATGCATTTTATTAATTGCTGTATGAAAAGATACAAAATAGATGGTGGAGGCAGATACACATAATGGGAAAGAGTGTTTATTTGGAACCAGAGAGACCTTGACTCCCATCTTTGCAACTTACTAGCTCTGTGTTGCAAAAGTGAGTTTTTTACTTAATTTTTAAATTCTCCATGTCCTCATTTATAAAAGAGTGATAATATCTATATTATAGAATTTTGGGTGGAATTAGAGGTTAAAGCTTCTGCCTGCAATGCGGGAGACCTGGGTTCGATCCCTGGGTTGGGCAGATCCCCTGGAGAAGGAAATGGCAACCCACTCCAGTATTCTTGCCTGGAGAATCCCATGGATGGAGAAGCTTGGTGGGCTACAGTCCATGAGATCGCAGAGTCAGACATGACTGAGCGACTTCACTCACTCACTCACTCATACATACATACATAGAAGTATATATATATGTATATATAATAATTATATATATATAGACTGCCATAAAGTAAGTGATCAATGATTAGAAGCTCTTATTGATATTAATGATACAAAAAATTTTAATGTAGGGAAAGGAGCAATTAACATTTTGCCTGAAGGGTATTTGGATAGGGGTCAAGAAGAAAGTAGCTTCCAAATCTCTCTTACCAAAAGACCTACAGAAGATTTCCTCAGAAAAGCAAGAAATCCAGATATTCCAGGAAGAAAAAGATTGATGCACAGTTTTTTCTCCTGATTCCCATCCCCACCTTCTATGAACATAGCAGACATAGAAAACATTCATCTACCATTTACTGTGCTGTCTGAATTTGTCTTGTAACTACATTAAGTCCATGATACCAGGTGCTGATCAATGCATCAGGCAGAAGTGATATGTTATTTCCAGTTCTGCTCCTTGAAAACATCCTATGTGAAGTCCATAGGTGAGATGGTTGGGTTACAAGGTTGATGGAGCCTGTATCATTGCATCTCAGAATGGAGGAGACCCTTCACTAGCTTGCATTAGGCCCTGTATGAACCATTAAAAACAGATAGCTAGTGAGAAGTTATTATATAACGCAGGAAGCTCAGACTGGTATTCTGCAATGATCAAGAAGAATGGAATGAGAGAGTGGGAGGGAGATCCAAGAGGGAGGGGATATATGTATACTTATGGCTGATTTGTGTTATATGGCAGAAACCAGCACAACATTGTAAAAATTAAAAAAACAATAAAACATTAAACATTTTCCTATATTAAGAAAAAGAGAAACATATTTTTAATTAGCAAAAAAAAAAAATCTTTTTCATTTTTTTTAATCCACTGAGATCTCAGAGTGTGTTGCAGCAGTTAGCATTAGTTATCCTGACTAATGAAAGCAGCCTCTATATAATTGTTCCTCCTTACTCTCAATGCTGAACATGTATAATAACTGTTCCTTTCAACAGCTGCACAGAGTTGGACAAAACTGTCTCCAAGTTAAGAGTGATTACCACCCAGCCATTATACTCTGGGATAAGATGAAACTAAATGATCATCTATGTAACTACACGCACTTTATCTTTCTCTGAGTAGTAACTAATTCAGTCCTTCAATGACCAACATCAGAAGATTTTTCCCTCTAGTAATTCATTAACTCCTAAGAATTAATTGCAAGTTTTTCAATAACACAGATGGATCATGAAGAGAAAATAGGCACACATTACAATATAGTCAAAATAATTAAACTGTTGTTGCTTTAGAGCACTGAAGCTATTAAAATATAATTTTTTTAAAAATTAGAATGAAATTAGAATGTGATTTCCATAAGCATAATTTGAAATAGTCCAAGCACTTATCCACCGGGTGCAATTACTTGTAAACACAAATCAGAAGATGTGGCACAGCTAAGAATAGTAAAATTAGATTTATGGAACTTTTCCTAATGTGCAAAAAGGAAAATAAAAGTGTCTAATCACTTTGTTCGTTACAATTCTTATAAACCTATGCTAACCAGGGGAATGTGAATAACTGAGAATAGCCATGATTAACTCAGAAAGTAAAACCGAATAAAAATAAAATCTGTGATAATCACCCTTCACAAGGAGATTGAATGATTGCATTAGACATCACCCAGCTAGGAAAATAGAAGCTATCATTCATACAGAGATAATGCTGGTACCAGTTAGCCAGAGCAGGGCATGGGTGATGATAAATCTGAGAATAAACAAGCAATTGACCAACACACCTTTTTCTGAGTTGCTAAGGGAAGTGAAATTCAATTTTGCTGACCACGAATTCTATGTAATCTGCATCTTTTAAAAAAAATTCTCAGCAACTCTGAGAATTATATATTATTTTAACAGCTTTCAGATGAATAAACCATGAACCAAAGAACTAAGTGATATGCCCAGGTCATCAGCTATCAAGCGACAGCTGGGTTTGAATTGTCTGACTCCACATAGAAAATCTCATCTTATTTGCAATAAGTAGAGGAAAGGGATGGGTGAGATCAAGTTTGGAAATGCTCCCTAACTCTGAGTTTCTATAATAATACGAACAATTGCCTTCTTTAAATAATCAATGTGTAGCACTATCCTAAGCTGTAATATTGTATCCATAGCAACACAAGAGTTAAGAGTGAAGTCGCTCAGTTGTGTCCAGCTCTTTGCGACCCCATGGACTGTAGCCCACCAGGCTCCACCATCCATGGAATTTTCTAGGCAAGGGTACTGGAGTGGGTTGCCATTTCCCTCTCCAACAACACAATGTGTGTACTAAATGAAGTTCAGCTATGGGCTGAAAGTGCTCAGCTCAGCTATAAGCACTTTCTATTAACAGAGGAGGAGACTTGTTTACATAACAAAGGAAAACCTCATTTCCTTTTTTAAGATAACTCTGTACTGTCAGTCCCAGAAAGTAGAAAATATTGTGTTTTTTCAATTAACTATTTGACATTTTTATATTCTCCCTGTCTCTTTTCTCAACTCAAAGTTGTAAATACCTTCTATTAATATAAGAAGATTTGAAGATGGATCATATTGCCTGAAATTGAATTTACTGTTAAGGGATTTTTAAGAAAGCATTTGCTCAGCATTCCTGACAAGAGATCTGTATCAAAGAGATCAGTGGATCTGAAAACCAGGGTGTATCTGTGGCCCTGAATTAATAAGAATTTGTAATAACCTGCTAAAACCACAGAAATTCTAAGAGCTTCTCTGAGTAATGTTCAATTTCCAAAGAGTAATGATGAGCCTCAGTGAAATTTGACAGTCAAAATCTTTTCATTCGAGATTTTTTTTTCTACGACAGAGTGAGTAGGACTGTGCTTTCTTTTGAGTTATCTGGTGGGTAACTGCACAAAAAGAAAGCTAACTTTATAGTTAAAAATATCTTAGAGTCCATGCCCCCTTTTACTTTCTTAATTTGCTACTTCTACTAGTTGACTGGAGCTATTAAGTTCCACATGCAGATAATTTAAGTTATCTAGAATAATGGAGCCATTGACCCAGAAGTAAGCAGTCCCCTCACTATAGAAATGAAGAATGGGTTAACAATAAATTTAGTTGTATACAATAACTGTCTATTTAAGAATATGCTTCCTAACATCTAGTTCTGGGCATTCTTTTAACTATGCCACAATCCTTTTTTATTCATTTTGAAAAAAATTCTAATTAAATGTAATATAAGAAAAAAATAAATTTTGTTTTTGTCTGATAAATTTCTGTATTGATCTATCATCATTCTTTAACCTAAGTGTCCACGGAATCATACTGTAACGACTCTCCTGTTTGGGTTTTCTTCTTTCATTTTTATTATCCTTTCTTTTACCCTTCCCGGTTCTCTTTCACTATCGTTATAGTGAGTTTCTATAAATTGTTCATAAAGAGTTTTCTTTAGGGAACATAATATAAAACATATCCTGTATCAATTCACTGTGCATCTTTCTCTTCTTCCAATAGACATTCATTAGTATAGGTAAACATATTTTAAATTGATGCATTTTGGATTGGGGTGTACTGCCAATTTATTTTCCTTTTAATATATTTATTGTTACATGTCTCAATAAAGAAAAAAGTTTACATTTTTAAGGTAGAAACGTATTTGCAAAACTATGAAATTACATACTAGAACTACAACTTGTATCTTTTCAAAATAAGTTAATTTTAACAAGCAAATCTCAGACCTGTGATTCAAAAATAGTGTGGCTATGTTTTATTCATTTTTAAAATGGCTGCTTTGATAAATTATAGATGCCAGTTTTCTCAAATGTTCTGAAATATTTTTTACAAGCATCTGTCAGCTAAGACATACGCACACACTCCCCAGCCAGCAAACTTGATCAGAAATCTAGTGGAATGATATTTCTACTTCATGCCTTTGCAGTCAACTCCACTTGGGCAGAATAATGTGTTAAGATCATGGTTTTGGATCCCCAAAGCACAGAACATTATATATTGGATCATTTAAAGTCTGACCTTTTAACAAAATGGGTTTCAAGGCAAGCAAGCTGTAAGAGACTCAAGTGGCATGTCTCACTATTCTTTAATTGCTAAGTAATATCGCAGTTAAGTGGTACTCTTGAGACACATATATTTAAGACTTTAACTTACTTTCTAAGACCCCTATCTAATGAAAGTGAGAAAAATGCTCCTTCTTGAATTTTCAACACTCCTTGTTCTCAGGAACTATGAATGTGATGTTGAAGAAACTGGTTTAATTAACAGGCAAGAGCAGAAACAACTGTTAGCTCTTCAGCTTGCTTACAGTTACTGAAAAAGTTCCATAGCAATCAGATTTCTTTCCTGAGTCTGAGAAATGCTCACAAATGCAGCGCTAACACATTTGAAACAACTGTTTACAAAGACTTGCATTGAAATGTTAAGGTTTAGGAGCCTAGCTTGGACTAAATGAAGTAGTTACCCCTGGCAATTAAATTACTATGTTGAATCACGTTTGAGGTAGGAAATGAAAGACTCAGTTAGGGAAAGAGGGTTGAGTATGAAGCTCCTTGACCTTTAGCTCCAGAGCTCCAATACTTTGACCACCTGATGTAAAGAGCCGACTCATTAGAAAAGACCCTGATGCTGGGAAAGGTTGAAGGCAGGAGGATAAAGGGATGACAAAGGGATGGTTGGATGGCATCACCGGCTCAATGGGCATGAGTTTGAGCAGACTCTGGGAGATAGTGAAGGACAGGGAAGACTGGCGTGCTGCAGTCCATGGGGTTGCAGAGTTAGACATGACTGAGTGACTGAACGACAAATAGAGACTAAGGATGAAGAAGACAATAAATGGAAAGAAAAGCCAAGAAGGTCACGAGTCAAAAACTTGAAGGACTGAGCAGGGCGGAATAGAAGTGGGGTTTGGGTCTGAAGTCTGAAGACCATACATACAGGGGTTTTGCAGTATAACTGAGTGTGCATGCCTAAAGGGTTCAGGAGCAAGACAGATGATCACTTAGAATCATTAAAGTACTGGAGCGTTCGTCCCACTGACAAGTCCCTGGGTCTCTAGCACAGCCCTTCTTAAATATCATCTCTCTCAGTTGCTGCCAAACCTTTAGTCATTGCACATGAGAATAATGATGTTAGAAATGCTCTGGGAAAACCAAAGAGAGAAGAACTATTAACATAATGTTCTACTACTGCTATCACTCATTAGCTCTGGACACCCCATTTATCCAGGTGAAACTCCTACATCATTATGTAGCTGCAGGACACGCTCCATAACTTCTCTGGTGTCTCCTCATTTGAAAAATGGAAACGATACAATCTACTATCAAAAAAAAAAAAAAAAAGAAAAGAAAAGAAACAGCTCAGTGTAGGGACTGGTGTATAAAAGGCTCTGAACACATGATTTTTCCCCCTTTTCAGAGGATAATTCATAGAGAACTGAAAAGTAGAGAGAGGGTGAAAATAAATTGGAAAAGAAAATATAGACAAAGTGAGGAATACTGAAGATGCTAAATAATGACACATGCTTTAAAGGGAACAAAATGGACATTATGACAAAGAAAACAGAAACTAAATAGAAATACACAGGAAAATAGAATGATAAAGAAATAATGAAATAAAAGAAAGAGAAGCAGACGTCAGAGTAAAGGAAATGCAAAATTAAAGACTCATGTATAAGGGGCTTTTGTAGGAATAATTTGATTTATTGTATATCCTAACTTGTTAAATAAAATTCGTCCAGAAATGCACACTTCTAGAACACAGAAATGAGGTATCTGAAAAGTCTGTTGAACTAGAAAGAAAAACAAGAAAGAAAACTGAGCAAAAAATCAAACAAAAAGTGCTAAGGACCTAACACCATAATGAAAGTAAATTCTAAAGTACATGGGGTTTGCTGTTGCAGGGAATCCTAAGGGGACTCAGAAAATGTACTGTAGATGTTTTTAAATTATAGAATCTTTGTAACAATTTCCACATAGTTACTAGCTTTCAGAGAGAAGGGACACCTTAGAGTTTTCAGATGTTCAGTTTTACGCTTTTTCCCAAGGATAGTGTTCCATCTTATTCCATTTTTAATTGAAAATCCACAACCCAGAGTTGTAGCAAAGTCTTTCCAGTGTTGACAGTTTCTACTTTCCTTCAGTTGTGCATAAATGATGAACTTGAAACAGGTACTTCACCAGTTCAGCACCTTGAAAACTCCCAAAGTATTTCAGAAAGAGCAAATGCTTAGTTTTCTCCAAACTCCAAGACCCAAAACTGTAAGGTGGGGAACATTTATATGTGAGATAAACATGAAGAAAATGATTATTCAGGGCATTCAATAAAATAGTAGCAACCCTCACTAATTAAGCGATTATCATGGGCCACATATTTTTTGAAAGAGCTTTATATTCATTTCTTAATTTAATATAGTAATTTCTCAAGAAGATGCAATTAATGTTTCTATTTTACAGTGATAACTGGCTCAAAGTCTCTGCTTGTCTGTAGCTGAGTCAAAATTGTGACCAGGGCTGGCCTTACTCTGTCAATGGCTGTAACTGGAGTCATGACTTTTAGTGTGATCCTCATTTTGTTGTTACTCACTCTGCTGTGTCTGACTCTGCGACTCCGTGGACTGGAGCACTCCAGGCTTCCCTGTCCTTTACCATCTCCCAGAACTTGCTCAGACTCATGTCCATTGAGCCGGTGATGCCAGCCAAACACCTCAGCTTCATCCCTGTTTCTTGTTTTCCTTTAAAAAATCCCCTTTTCTATTTAGACTATCTGCTGCAGAGGACAATGATGAGCTAGAAAGATACATTGGTCTTGCAATTTCACCTGCATACATGATGGATCTTTAAAATACCACTTCACATGGTTGAACTGTCCCTACCCCATGAGCAAGGGCCACATGAAGTGGTAGGGAATGAGTGACATGACCAAAGAGACAAGGGAGAAGGGGAAAGACACACCCAACTGAATGCAGAGTTTCAGAGAATAGCAAGGAGAGAGCTGAAAGCCTTCTTACATGAACAACACAAAGAAATAGAGGGAAACAATAGAATGGGAAAGACTAGAGCTCTCAAGAAAATTAGAGACACTAAGGGAACATTTTGTGCAAAGATAGGCACAATAATGGACAGAAACAGCAAGGACTTAACAGAAGTAAAAGAGATTAAGAAGAGGTGGCAAGAATACACAGAACTACACAAAAAAGGACAAATGACCCAGATAACCACGATGGTGTGGTCACTCACCTAGAGCCAGACATCTTGGAGTATCAAGTCAAGTGGGCCTTAGAAAGCATTACTATGAACACAACTAGTGGAGGTGATGGAATTTCAGCTGAGCTATTTCAAATCCTAAAAGATGATGCTGTGAAAATGCTACACTCAATATGCCAGCAAATTTGGAAAACTCAGCAGTGACCATGGGACTGGAAAAGGTCAGTTTTCATTCCAATCCAAAAATGCCAAAAATGTTCAAACTATCACACAATTGCGCTCATTTCACATGCTAGCAATGTAATGCCCCAAATCCTTCAAGCCAGACTTCAACGTTGTGTGAACCGAGAACTTCCAGACATATAAGTTGGATTTAGAAAAGGAAGAGGAACCAGAGGTCAAACT
This sequence comes from Budorcas taxicolor, assembly GCF_023091745.1. Classification (NCBI taxonomy): domain Eukaryota; kingdom Metazoa; phylum Chordata; class Mammalia; order Artiodactyla; family Bovidae; genus Budorcas; species Budorcas taxicolor. The sequence goes on from NC_068934.1 coordinate 22,244,848, forward strand.
GTCAACATCTATTGGATCACATAAAAAGCAAGGGAATTCCAAAAAATCATCTACCGCTGATTCTTTGACTACACTAAAGCCTTTGACTATGTGGATCACAACAAACTGTGTAAAATTTTTCAAGAGATGGGACTACCAGACCACTTTACCTGTCTCCTGAGAAACCTGCATACAGGACAAGAAGCAAGTTAGAACCGGATATAGAACAACAGACTGACTGAAAATTGGAAAGAAGTACATCAAGGCTGTATATTGTCACCCTGCTTTTTTAACATGCATGCAGAGTACATCACATGAAATGCCATCCTGGATGAAACACAAGCTGGAATCAAGATTGCCAGGAGAAATATCAACAACCTCAGATATGTAGATGATACCACTCTAATGGCAGAAATCAGAGGAACTAAAGAACCTCTTGACAAATATGAAAGAGGAGAGTGAAAAAGCTGGCTTAAAACTCAACATTCAAAAAACTAAGATCATGGCATAAAGTCCCATCACTTCATGGCAAATAGATGGGGAAACAAAGGAAACAATGGCAAATGTTATTTTCTTGGTCTCCAAAATCACTGCAGATGGTGACTGCAGCCACAAAATTAAAAGACCCTTTCTCCTTGGAGGAAAAGTATGACAAACCTATACAAGGTATTATAAAGCAGAGATATTACTTTGCCGACAAAGGTCTGTATAGTTAAAGTTATGATTTTTCTGATAGTCATGCACAGATGTGAGAGTTAGACCATAAAGAAGGCTGAACTCCAAAGAATTAATGCTTTTGAACTGTGGTGCTGGAGAAGACTCTTGAGAGATCCTTGGTCTCTTGAGAGACAGCAAGGATATCAATCAGTCCATCCTAAAGGAAATTAACCCTGAATATTCATTGGAGGAATTGATGCTGAAGCTGAAGCTCCAATACTTTGGCAACCTGATGTGAAGAGCCAACTCACTGGAAAAGACCCTGATGCTGGTAAAGAATGAGAGCAAGAGGAGAAGGGGACAACAGAGGATCAGATGGTTAGATAGCATGGACATGAATCTGAGCAAACTCCAGGAAGTAGTGAAGGCCAGGGAATGGTGTGCTGTAGTTTTTGTGGTCCCATAGAGTCAGACATGACTTAGCCACTGCACAACAACCACAACAATGTGACCGTACATTTGATCTTCCAAACCAGGACACTTTGTAAGGTAACAAGACATTATTTGAACTTACAATAGAACAGTAGGTGAAAACTGCAAACTTGGGCTTACAGTCACACTTACAAGGGAGGAAAGAGTCTGGATGTTGGGTTCGGACTTAGATTTGAATCCTAGGTCTGTCTCTTACTAGCTAAGTGACCTTGTGCAAGTTACTTGACCTCTCATAATCTCAGAATCTTTACCTAAAATTATAATAGTAGGCTTATCATTATATATGAGAATTACATTAGATAAAGGGCTTAAAATCATGTCTAAAAAGGCATAGATAGTTATTAAATGTACTTACAATAGTTATCATTTATATTCTTAATACTTACAACAGTGTCTGACACATGGAAGGTTTTCATTAAGATATGTTGAATACATTAACAAAAAAATTAATAAATGGATAAAAGCATTAAGAACCGAATTTTACTTAGAATTAAATTATGCCTGCTTTTTATGACAATCCTATAGGTCATAGGAGGGCTGGAAAATAGAGATAGTGTACTAGGGGGCCATTGAATCAGTCTTGGAGAAACTACAAAATAAATTCAAATCACTATTGTTCAGTAGAAAATTAATCTGCTTCATTTCTAAAATTATATTAAGTCTCAAGCAATTGTAGTTTTGGTTTCTGTTCATTTGTGTTAAACATGTAAAATGGTGGGTTTTTCTATTTGATTCTCAAATATTTTGTCATTGCCTCGCCCCTATTTTAAAATCCTATATTAACATGATAATTGTGATAAGAGGGAAAACACCCAACAAACAAATGTTTCAGCATGGATATGTCACATGTCATCATTCCTATCACAGGACATTGGCCAAAACTAATTATATGGTCCAACACAGCTATGAAAAGACAGAAGCATAAACCACTCATATGTTGATAGGAAGAGATAAGCAGTATGGGTGAGCATTAGGAGACTCTGTCACAGACATGCTACCATCAATACTAAAGAAAACTGTGAAGAAAATGTTTCCTTTAGTTCTAGCATCACACCAAGATACTTTATGTTTTGAGAATTAATTTATTTCTTTATCCAGGTGTATACAAGGCATCAGGTAGCATAATGTAACAGGCATGCTGCATATTTTTTTGATTTTTTAACATATATCATAATATGGATAAATATCACTAAAATCTTCAGAATTAAAAGTCTGAGTTGTATAATATGCTATCATTATAAATTACCAAAGTTTATTGAGTCTAAGTAAATCTAGTTTAAATTAAATCTAGTTTGTCATTTTAAACTATTAAAGTGCTGGGAAAATGCTTGAAATAGTTAAGAAAAACAATAAATTATCAGAAATGTGTAATTATGGGAGTGAGATAGGTAAAAAATTTACAAAAAAGCTTGATTTAAACCAGTAATGAGGTACTTTCATAATTTAAGCCAGCAGCAATGAGATGCTGAACTATAATAATGCAAAAAATTAATTTGAATCACTGAAGCAGTACATTGATTGAAATTAGCAAATACTTGCGAGTGTGTAAGATGTATTAATGACTCAGCCATGTCCAACTCTTTGTGACCCTACGTCCTCTACCCTACCAGGCTCCTCTGTCCATGGAGTTTCCCAGGCAAGAATACTGGAGCAGGTGGTGGTTTCCTTCTCCAGAGGATCTTCCTGACCCAGGGATCAAGTCTGGCTCTCCCACATTGTGGGCAGATACTGAGCCACCTGGGAAGCCCCAACACTAAGCCCATATGCCCATAGTGATGACATTGCTCTAATGGAGAACAGGGGAGAAGGAGCCAGCTGACGTTTGTTTGTAAACATGATGAGTTTGGAGCTTGGAACTGGCATTGGTTTCTGATTTTTGTACACCTTGGTCACTCCCATCTATTCACCTCGATTTCCTTTCAGGGATACATTTCCTCCCCTCTCTTAATCCTTAGCTTTTGGTGAGACTGACATAATGAACAGCTGCAAAACAAAGCCTGTAAATCAGACTTGAAGAAATTAGCACTTCCTACCCTGTTGCTGTGGACTTCCCAGGTGACACAGTGATAAAGAATCCACCTGTCAATTCAGGAGACATGAGTGACGCGGGTTCTGTCTCTGGGGCAGGAAGATCCCCTGGAGGAGGAAAGGGCCCACACACACACACACACACACACACACACACACACACACACAGCCCCTGGCTGCAGCCATGAAATGCCAATTGAAGCCAACTGGGAAGCGGTTTCATGTTTTCCATTAGATCTTAAAACTTTAGGAAGGTAGATCCCAGAGCTTCTGGATGCAGCCTTAAACATTTCAGATTTTCATAAAATTAAATTTTAGGGAGCTGAAGTTTTTATGCTATTTTGTTTTATTTCCTAAGGTCCCGATTAGACAAACCTGCAAAACAAACCTCCACCATTCAGACTTCACACACACAGGCACATTTATGTCTAGTTATTACATTTGTACAAGACAGAATTTAAAGATTAAAATAGTGTTTTGAAGCTTGCAGTCCTATATTTCTTTCTGTTTCTATCTCCTCACTCATTTCCATCTCCCCAGAGACAACACTCTCACTTCTTTTTATATATACATGATTTTAATTGCAAATTTTTTTTGCAAGGTTGCATTGGTCTCTGCCATACAACTTGAATCAGCCATAATTCTGCATACATCGCTTCCTTCCCTAGATTCCCTCCCCTCCCCATCCCATCCCTCCAAGTCATCACAGAGCACCAGACTGGGCTCCCTGCGCTACACACGGACTTCTCGCCAGCTAGCCATCTTACACCTGGTAGAGCATATACGCTGGTTCCTTCCTCCATTCGTCTCACGCTCTCCCTCCCCTACTGTGTGCCCAAGTCCATTCTCTACATCTGTGTCTCCACCCCTTCTCTGCTGCAATTTTGTTTGGAATTTACTTTCGTGTCTCTAATTAATTAGCCTGTACTTCTCGATTTTACACCAATAAGCAATGGTTATGGATTCATTAGTATCAGTCAATGATTTCATAGCTCCTTTCCCTCCACAGTTCAATCCCTCTTTTTTATTCCAGAGATCTTGGTTAATTTCAATAACTAATTATTTGGGCAGCTTGTTGTTGTCGTTGTTGTTTTTCTCTCTCTCTTTCTTCTCAAGTTGTTCTTATGTTTTAAATTCACCAATAAAGAGTAAGCCCATGAAACCCTATGCCCCCCAGTCATGTTGATGGAAAACACACACACAATGTAAGAGCCGTGAGTTGAGTTTTATTCAGTGTCTTACGAAAACTTACAACCTGGGAGATAGCCTCTCAGATAGCTCCTAAAAATTGCTCCAAAGAGGTGGGGAAAAAGCCAGTATACGTGTGATTTTGGCTAAAGAATACATGCAGTCAAGAGCATATCTTAGATAATTAATGCTAGTCACCAGAAACAGCTTTCTTAATGATTCTGGTGCTTCTCTATGTATGGGAAGATGCGAGAGTCCTGCTTCGTAAAACTGTTTTCCTGAAATACGTCTAACTTTCTAAGGAGCCCATTTCCAGAACACAGAGTGCCTTATCCTGTCCTTTATCCTGAGTTCCTTTCAGGGTGCACTGTAGGTAGGTCATCAGCTACAGGGGCTATTAATTTAGTTCTTCAGAACTGAATCTTCCCTGGTGGCTCAGATGGTAAAGCATTTGCTTACAATGCGGGAGACCTGGGTTCGATCCCTGGGTTAGGAAGATCCCCTGGAGAAGAAAATGGCAAACCACTCAAGTACTCTTGCCTGGAAAATCCCATGGACAGAGGAGCCTGGTAGCCTACAGTCCATGGGGTTGCAAAGGGTTGGACACGACTGAGTGACTTCACTTTCACTTTACAGAACTGAGTGATGAGCAATATTCTCTGTTTTGTACCCTCAAACCATATAAAAGCAGAACCCCAGACCCATGGGTGCTAACTCTCTAGCCTCCACCTTATAGTGTGGCCCAAGGTATGCCATGTGCTTTCCAAGACCTGTGAGTTATAAACCTTTTGTCCCCAAAGCGTCCAGATGGCTATTGCTGAGGGTGTCTTGCAATCCTTGTAGGAACCACAAGGGCAGGTCAGCTACAACACTGGTTATTGAGAGGCTGAGACTGGCACAAAATCATTACCAATCTGGCTGCTGCTTGGCATGAGCAAGTTGATTATTAGCCAATCAACAGGCTCAATCAACGTAAGAGCCATATAAACTACTGCTCCAGGGCAGAAAGTAAGGGGCACAGGACAAAAGCAAATTGTGAGTTGCTGTAGGCTTGTGTGTCCATGGAGTTGGTCACTAACGCGACTGAGGAAAAACAAGTGGACAAGGGCCTCAGATTTCAGCGCAATTGAGAGGATCAGAGTGGGCTTGTACTAGGAAGATGACACAAACCCTCACCTCTAGTTGACAAATGAATGTTATTTCTGGCCTAACTTCTCTTCTCCCCTCACTCCCTTACCTCTTATTCTGGTATTATTTTTCACACAACCTCACAAACTTTTTGAAAATTTCCTTTCACCAAAATCTATCCCAGGCACGTTTGTACTCTTTTTGTCTGAGACTTGGAATCAGTTGCTTTACTAAGGAATTTTCGTTCCTTTAAGTGCAGAATGGCTTCAAGGAAGCTAACCCTAGGGTTAGAGATTCCCACCACTGGAATGATATTGTTTCCAGGTCATTTGAAAGGACAAAGAAGATATTTAGAAGATACACTTTAAAATAATTGAATCACATGAACAAATCCAGTTCAATTTGAATATAACAATGGGCTTACTTAAATTCTTTGAGTTATGTCTATCTTCAAATTATATCTACCTTCTCTAGCACTAATAATCTTAACTCAAAATAATTAATATACTTATTTACTTATTTGCTTTGTCTCATTATATAATAGAAATAGTTTCAAAATATTATTGTAATGTTACTAATATTAAATTACTGAAGAAACTAGAAATCATTCCTGTTTGGTTCTGTGCTTATTGTGCATTTCACTAAGGCTGGACTGTCAACATTATATACTATAAAGTCCCATTCTTTGTGTGATTACCTTTAAAATTAATTTACTTGTTTCAGTTTGTTTTTAAGCTCAAGGAATTATCTTGTTTGCTTTTGAATCGTAATTCATTTACAGGATTCAAAAGTAAGCTATACAGATACGTATACAGAGATTATTTTGTTCTTGTTTACATCCCTGCCCTAGTCACCCTGTTATCCAACTGCCTCCCTTATTAGTAAATATCCCTGTGGACTAGTTATTAACAGATGCCAAGTGAAAGGTAAGAGCTTTTTGCAGCTAAAAGGAAGGGTTGAAGGATAGCTCTCTGGGTTTCTCAGCTCAAGGGCGCCCTCTTCTGTTAAGTGTCAAACAGTTTATTAAATAAAGGATTGTACTTTGTTCTTCAAATTTCAAAATCTTTTTAAAACTGCTTTCCCATTATTCCTGTCTTGATCATTTCATTCTCAGACTTTTCATAGCAGTTATCCTAAGGATCCCTCCCTGGGGAGGAGGAGATCTTATTTGCATGATTTTCTGGACTCTGCCTCTTTTCCGGCTAACATTGTACTTCTCCCACCTATCAAACCAGCCATTCTGTGCCCCGTTGACTTGCCTCACTGCTCGTAACATCCACTCTGACTCTGTGCCTCAAGCAGGTTTCCGTCCTTCTGCAAACACACTTTATTGAGCAACAGGATGAATCTGTAGGTTTTCTCTGCCTGGAGGGATGGTTTGGTCTGTTATTAATAGTACTAGCCCTGTGGGGTTGCTTAAAGGATTTTCTTGTTCTGTAGGATTATTACAGAGAAAATGTGAGAGAATCTAATTCATGGCTGCAGCCAGGCTTCTGTAAGAATACAGAACCCTTGAAGATTTCTCAGGGTATTTGCCATGAGAAAACTTAATCCTATCCCTTCAATGTAAAGTATGCTGGAAAATGGAGAAGGCCATTGAAGAAGGCCTTGAGGATCAAAAACTAAAGTAAAATCACACACATAGTCAAGTCAAGAAACTGAAAACACTCTGCTTTTATTTCAGTTTGTTTTTTTTTTTAAAGAGACACTCCTCTAAAGAAAAGTGCTCTCAATTCAGTTAAGCATTCTTAGTAGCTTGTTCAGTTCAGTCACTCAGTCGTGTCCGACTCTTTGCAACCCCATGACCACAGCACGCCAGGCCTCCGCATCCATCACCAACTCCCGGAGTTCACTCAAACTCAAGTCCATCGAGTCAGTGATGCCATACGGCCATCTGATCCTCTGTAGTCCCCTTCTCCTGTCCTCAATCTTTCCCAGCATCAGGGTCTTTTCCAATGAGTCAGCTCTTCCCATCAGGTGACCAAGTAATGGAGTTTCAATTTCAACATGAGTCCTTCCAATGAACACCCAAGACTGATCTCCTTTAGGATGGACTGATTGGATCTCCTTGTAGTCCGAGGGACTCTGAAGAGTCTTCTCCAACACCACAGTTCTAAAGCATCAGTTCTTCTGCACTCAGCTTTCTTTATAGTCCAACTCTCACATCCATACGTAACCACTGGAAAAACCATAGTCTTGACTAGATAGATCTTTTTTGGCAAAGTAATGTCTCTGCTTTTCAATATGCTGTCTAGGTTGGTCATAACTTTTCTTCCAAGGAGTAAGCATCTTTTAATTTCATGGTTGCAGTCACCATCTGCAGTGATTTTGCAGCCCAGAAAAATAAACTTAGCCACTGTTTCAACTGTTTCCCCATCTATTTCCCATGAAGTGATGGGACCAGATGCCATGATCTTCGTTTTCTGAATGTTGAGCTTTAAGCCAACTTTTTCACTCTCCTCTTTCATTTTCATCAAGAGGCTCTTTAGCTCTTCTTCACTTTCTGCCATAAGGGTGGTGTCATCTGCATATCTGAGGTTATTGATATTTCTTCCAGCAATCTTGATTCCAGCTTGTGCTTCTTCCAGCACAGCGTTTCTCATGATATACCCTGCATATCAGTTAAATAAGCAGGGTGACAACATACAGCCTTGACGTACTCCTTTTCCTATTTGGAACCAGTTCCGTGTCCAGTTCTAACTGTTGCTTCCTGACCTGCATAGAGATTTCTCAAGAGGCAGGTCAGGTGGTCTGATATTCCCATCTCTTTCAGAATTTTCCACAGTTTATTGTGATCCACACAGTCAAAGGCTTTGGCACAGTCAACAAAGCAGAAATAGATGTTTTTCTGGAACTCTCTTGCTTTTTCCATGATCCAGTGGATGTTGGCAATTTGATCTCTGGTTCCTCTGCCTTTTCTAAAACCAGCTTGAACATTTGGAAATTCACAGTTCATGTATTGCTGAAGCCTGGCTTGGAGAATTTTGAGCATTACTTTACTAGCATGTGAGGTGAGTGCAATTGTGCGGTAGTTTGAGCATTCATTGGCATTGCCTTTGGGATTGGAATGAAAACTGACCTTTTCCAGGCCTGTGGCCACTGCTGAGTTTTCCAGATTTGCTGGCATATTGAGTGCAGCACTTTCACAGCATCATCTTTCAGGATTTGAAATAGCTCAAGGGGAATTCCATTGCCTCCACTAGCTTTGTTCGTAGTGATGCTTCCTAAAGCCCATTTGACTTCACATTCCAGGATGTCTGGCTCTAGGTGAGTGATCACACCATCGCGATTGTCTGGGTTGTAAAGATCATTTTTGTACAGTTCTTTTGTGTATTCTTGCCACCTCTTTTTAATATCTTCTGCTTCTGTTAGGTCCCTACCATTTCTGTCCTTTATTGAGCCCATCTTTGAATAAAATATTCCCTTGGTATCTCTAATTTTCTTGAAGAGATCTGTAGTCTTTCCCATTCTATTGTTTTCCTCTATTTCTTTGCATTGATCACTAAGGAAGGCTTTCTTATCTCTCCTTGCTATTATTTGGAACTTTGCATTCAAATGGGTATATCTTTCCCTTTCGCCTTTGCCTGTAGCTTCTCTTCTTTTCTCAGCTATTTGTAAGGCCTCCTCAGACAGCCATTTTGCTTTTTTGCATTTCTTTTTCTTGGGGATGGTCTTAATTCCTGCCTCCTGTACAATGTCATGAACCTCCATCCATAGTTCATCAGGCACTCTGTCTATCAGATCCAGTCCCTTAAATCTATTTCTCACTTCCACTGTATAGTCATAAGGGATTTGATTTAGGTCATACCTGAATGGTCTAGTGGTTTTCCCTACTTTCTTCAATTTCAGTCTGAATTTGGAAATAAGGAGTTCATGATCTGAGCCACAGTCAGCTCCCTGTCTTGTTTTTGCTGACTGTATAGAGCTTCTCCATCTTTGGCTGCAAAGGATATAATCAATCTGATTTTGGTGTTGACAATCTGGTGATGTCCATGTGTAGAGCCTTCTCTTGTGTTGTTGGAAGAGGGTGTTTGCTATGACCAGTGTGTTCTCTTGGCAGAACTCTATTAGCCTTTGCCCTGCTTCATTCTGTACTCCAAGGCCAAATTTGCCTGTTACTCCAGGTGTTTCTTGACTTCCTACTTTTGCATCCCAGTCCTCCTTTTCATTATAGAAAAGGACATCTGTTTTGGGTGCTAGTTCTAGAAGGTCTTGTAGGTCATCATAGGACTGTTCAACTTCAGCTTCTTAAGTGTTACTGGTTGGGGCATAGACTTGGATTACCATGATATTGAATGGTTTGCCTTGGAAACAAACAGAGATCATTCTGTCGTTTTTGAGATTGCATCCAAGTACTGCATTTCGCAGTGGCTGCACTTTGCTGGAACAGCTGTGAAGAGATACCCCACGTCCAAGGTAAGAGAAAACCAAGTAAGATGGTAGGCACTGAGAGAGGGCATCAGAGGGCAGACAGACTGAAACCACAATCACAGACATCTAGCCAATCTGATCACGTGGACTACACCCTTGTCTAACTCAATACAAGAAAGCCATGCTGTGTGGGGCCACCCAAGATGGATGGGTCATGGTGGAGAGGTCTGACAGAATGTGGTCCACTGGAGAAGGGAATGGCAAACCACTTCAGTATTCTTGCCTTGAGAACCCCATGAACAGTATGGAAAGGCAAAAAGATAGGACCTGAAAGATGAACTCCCCAGGTTGGTAGGTGCCCAATATGCTACTGGAGATCAGTGGAGAAGTAACTCCAGAAAGAAGGAAGGAATGAAGCCAAAGCAAAAACAATACCCAGTTGTGGATGGGACTGGTGATGGGAGCAAGGTTCGATGCTGTAAAGAGCAATACTGCATAGGAACCTGGAATGTCAGGTCCATAAATCAAGGCAAATTGGAAGTGGAAGTACCTAGTACCTAATGCTTAGTTCTGTAGTCGTGTCTGACGCTTTGCAATCCCATGGACTGTAGCCCTCCAGGCTCCTCTGTTCATGGGATTCTGCAAACAAGAATACCGTAGTGGTAGCCATTTCCTTCTCCAGGGGATTTTCCCGACCCCTGGCCTTCTTTGCCTTCTCTCTCCATGGACCAGAATTTTGGAGATGTGGTCATTTTTCTCTGCCCAAGACAGAGAGGGAAACAACCTTACAAATGGAAATTTCTCTTATAAATGTAAATGTCTCTTAGAAAGAGTAACTTTTATTTTTGCTCAGTTTTCAGAGCTTCTCCTCTGTCTGCTGTTTCTTTAAAATAAAACAGAAATCTAAAATAATTCTTATGCTAAAGAAGCATATTTGTGGGTGGCCAATTCTGCTCCCCTAGAGTAGCAATGGACCAATGGACTGAGCCTGAGGCTGAAGCTCCATTACTTTGGCCACCTGATGGGAAGAGCTGACTCTTTGGGAAATACTCTGATCCTAGGAAAGATTGAGGGCAGGAGGAGAAAGGGACGACAGAAGATGATGAGATGGCTGGATGGCAACACTGACTCAATGGACATGATTTTGAGCAAACTCTGGGAGATGGTAATGGACAGGGAAGCCTGGCGTGCTACAGTCCATGGCGTTGCAAAGAGTTGGACAGGACTGAGTGACTGAGCAACAACGACCTCAAGCTCTAGCCCAGAAAGGTGAAAGATGTCAAGTGTAGTGCGTCAAGACAATCACTGTTCCAAGTAGGTTTGCCTGTTTGTTTTATTCATTTCTTATTTTCATTTCAAAAGCTTAACATGGCTTTACCTGGTCACAGTCTGATAATTTGCAGAAGAAAGGGCTTCCCAGGTGGCACTAGTGATAAAGAATCTGCCTGCCAATGCAAGAGACAACAAGAGACATGGGTTCCATCCCTGGGTCTGGAAGATCCCTTGGAGTAGAAATGGCACCCCACTCCAGTATTCTTGCCTGGAGAATTTCATGGGCAGAGGAGCTTGGTGGGCTACAGTCCAAGGGCTCACAAAGTCTTCAGACAAGCCTGAGCAACTGAGCACTGTGTGAGGAGAAGGAAAAATCAGGTAAAAGGTAGGAAGGGGTAGAGAGAAAAAATAACAACAAAAATAAATCAGAAAACATAAAATGGAATTAATGAATCCACTGGTCAGTCAATTCATTGGATAAAGAATAATTTACTGAGTAGCATTTATCAACTCCAAGAATAACATAGCATCATACAATTTCCCAAGCATTGATAAGAGCAATGAAAAAAAACAGTGGGGTGACAAAGTAAGATTAGGCAATCAGTTTCATTAAGATCAGAAAACTCTCAGAGAACTTGATATTGGATTTGAGATTTGAATAAATAACACTGTTCCGGGCTGATGGATATTCATCCCACATTTCAGTGTCTCAGGACATTACGGATTTGATTCCACTTTTATTCTACTTCTCTTCTTCTAGAGTGAGAGTATTTTGTCATATGTCTTTCCTAAAAATGAATTAGGTTAAATTGCCTGTAGTTCTTTATTGGAATTGTTTTAATCTTCTTTGTGTCTGTCTTTATTTCACACTTACGTTTCTAAAATTATTTGTTCTTTATGTCTTCTTTGTCATACTTTCAAAGTTTGTATATGTCATTAATTTATCCTTTTTAAAGCTTCTGTTCTTATTAACTCTATTCCTTCATTTTTTATTATGTAAATTTATATTTTTCCTCTTTTAATCCTTTCTTACACTTTGCACAGACTCATTTTGTTAGTTTGCTAATGTAATATGAAAATATCATTCACTCATGTTTAATCTTTCAATTCTTAATACATTAATTTAAGGCTGTAAATTTTCTCCATTTTTATCTCTGGGCCTTTGCATTTCTTCTGCTTGAAGATATTGTTCCATTGCCATCTTAACTCCAGTAACCCTACTTTCATATTTTTCTGGAAATTTAAGTTTATATTTTTATTTTTAATGCAATTACTATTTGTCATTATGTCTACATTTTCTAGTTTGTTTTTAAATTTGTCCTCAATACAAGAGGTATATCTTTTCATCAAAATGTCTTTCTTCAGTTCTAAAGATTATCTGCTTTATTGCCTATGCATGTTATTATACGTATTCCTTCTGGTCCTCCTGTTAGTTAGATGTTGGAATTATTTAATGTATCATCCATATTTCACAACTTATCTTTCATATTCCCCAGTTCTTTCTCCATCTGGTGGTGCTTTCTTGTTCTATTCTGTAACAAGATCTTCCAGAACTTAATTAATAATCTTCTCAGTTCATCCTGATCTTTTGATCCTAATTTCAACAACAGTTTTTATTTTTGAGAGTTATAATTTTTATTTGTTTACATCATAGTGTGTTAGTCACTCAGTCATGTCTGACTGACCTCTCTGGTGGCTCAGAGGGTAAAGAATCTGCCTGCAATGCAGGAGGCCTGGGTTCAATCCCTGGCTCAGAAAGAACCCCTGGAGAAAAAAATGGCAACCCACTCCAGTACTCTTGCCTGGAAAATTCCATGAAGAGAGAAGCCTGGTGGGCCACAGTCCATAGGGTCGCAAAGAGTCCGACACTACTGAGCGATTAACCCTATTTTGTCTTACTTTATAGTTCGTATTTTATGACTATGGTTTACTCTTTCATGTAACCCAATTAAAGTTGAAATATATAAATAACCGAATTGAAGTTGAAACATATGCTGTCATATAAAAGTACTGGTCATATAGGAAATATTCGGTGCTGGTTATTACAATTATGATGCTTATTTGAAAGTGCAGTTCTGCCTCCTCTATTGCCATTTTCCTCTGTTTTAAGTTCCTCCATATGTGCTCAGTCACTCAGTCATGTCCAGCTCCTTGTGACCCTGTGTACTGTACCCCACCAGGTTCCTCAGTCCATGAGATTTTCCCAGCAAGAATACTGAAATGGGTTGCCACCTCCTCCAGGCAATCTTTCTGACCCAAGGATGGAACCCACGTCTCCTGCACTGCAGGCAGATTCTTTACCCCTGAGCCACTGGTGACAAATTCTTCCATATATTGAGCCTTTTTTTTTTTTTTCCTCTGTTGGATTTTTTGCTCTGTTAGATGTCCTGGTTGCATGCTTATTTTTCAGCCTGAATTTCCATTTAGACTATCTCTGTGTCTATTTGTACAAACTGATTTAAGAGAGTAAAACATGTTGGATTCTAGTGCTGTTGCAGAAGAAAGTAGTATCTTAATTGGATTCTCAGTACTAGAATTCTACACATTTCCCAGGGGAAATGCATAATATTTTCATGTAGTCATCAGATCTGTTAAGAATGAGCAGAAGTTCAGTATTCAGGAATTTTTGAAAAGTTTTTATCAATAGAATTAATTTTACTATCAAGTTAAGTCCAGCTTTAGAATTAGAAGAATAAATGTAATAAGACAGTTAATCATATAAACTTGGAAGTCAAACATGATTTACAGTTGAAAAATTTTAGTTTTAACTCTCCTTCTTACTGGACATTCCTTTGGTGACTGCATTTAACTTCAGTAAACTAAGATGAGATAAAATTGCTAGGTACATTATTCTTATTTTTATTCTTTTGTTTTGCCTCAATTTTGGTTTTTCTTAATGCCACTCTCTTGTTATATCTGTATTTATTTTCTCCACAATCTTCATTTTTAGAATACTCTTATTAGTAATAAATTTTACACTCCATTTTTATAGTATGAGGAATTGCATATAAAGTTAGTAAAATTACTGTTGAATCCCTCTTAATTGTAATGTCCTCAATATATGACAGATGGAAGACGTGTTGGTATGCATCCAAAAGAACTATCATATATAACTATTCAAGGAAGTAAGGCTCATTTTCTTTAAAAAATAATTTTAAATTTAATGGACTACAAATTACATTGCTATTCATTTCCTAAACATTCTGGGTATCCTTAAAAATTCTTTAGTCTGGATGTATTCAAAAGGACAGCTTTAGAAAAGTAGGTTCAATGATTGTGTTAAATATATGACCTCATTGACAGTATGTTGTTGAACCTAAATATGATATATTCAGAAGTGCAGGTAACTGCAGAATGATGGTCATTTTGAAAAGATTACGTCCTTAAAGAGGTTATATAACTTTAGTAAAGACTCAATAGTTGATTATGCTCTCATTCTTTGCCTATATTATGATAATCTTGTTTTCAGTGAATGGATGAACAAACATTAGAATCTAAATTTGAGTCTTAGTCTCTCAAATGCTTTATTTATTTGGTGCAACTACAATTTGAATTTTTGCCCATTTAGATATATGACAAAAGATAAATTTCTAAAACATATAAAGGCATATTCCCTAATATAAAATATTCTTTGATTATAAAGGTGGCTTCTGTACATTGCCATAATGCCATACATAATTGTGTTTTTTCATTTTATTATTTCATAGAGTATGACATTATAATTATCTTCCCCTGTATTTTAACATTATTTTATTTGACTTGTATATCTCCCATACAACAACAGCAACATTGACAAGTGCACAGAGTTCAAATATTGCCCAAGAGTTGAAAATTAAAATATTTATGATCTTATAAGATAATAAATGCATAGCATGTCATTTATTGGCTGGCTGTGCATCTGTTCTCAGAGTAATTCAGATCTGGAAGGAAATATAATCTTGAGCTGGAAGAGATAACTGCTGTCAGTTGCCAAAGCCATATTTTTCTTTTGATGCATTAATCTGGTCAGTAACAGCACTTTTACCCAGGGGGACCTATTTAGAGAGGAGAAAATAAATCAACATGTTGAAAATGCTTTGTTGTAAGAATGAGCAGAATCAGAATAGAAATCTGCAGACCTATTTGTTCTTCAAAATGAAATAAAAAGACTGATTATTTAAATGGGAACTAGTCTTACAAGCATTTAAAGGGTAAAGTAACTTTTGAAATTAGAAACCATTTTAAAACAGTAGAACTGATGATTCATAGAGTAATTATACATATTTTTGAAAATGGTGAGAGAAGATTTATGGTTTTTTAATTAAATGAAGTAATTGGCTTTTATCAATTCTAGTTTAAATGCATCTCCCACAGCTGTTCAAAGTGTCATATTTGGCTGAATAATGACAAAGCTCATAGTATTTTGCTGTCTTAAAATTGATTATATATAGTGGGTAGGGAATAGCCATATAGTGTGTGAGAATAATAAGTTGATACACACATAGACATTTAACTTCTGTTTTCCATGATTGCAAAAGAATACTATGATAGATTGAAAAAAAAAAAAAAGCAAGAAAGCTTTCTCCTACTCTCTAGAGCTTCACTAATTTTATCAGTCAGAGTTCAATCACAGAAGAAGAACTACTGTAACACATTCAGACAAAGAGTTATTGGGATTGGACCTTACTACATTTAGGAAGCTAGTTGAATAGCCTTTGGGAAGTTGTTTACTCTGTCTGGTGCTGTAGCCTGAAGTCAGCTGGATGGGCAATAAGGAAGGGAAGATGGACATCCCATGGAGACAGCAAGTCTAAGAGAATTTCAAGGGTAGGTGAAATCCATGTGGACAGATTGAAACTTGCACATAAGTGATAACATGTATAAACTGCCTCGTGCCCAATAACCTGCTTTGACCTCAGGAGTGTTAAAAAAAAAAATACAACTGTTATTTCACTACTCTCTTCCAGTTTTCACAAAGAAATCTGGCTAAAACCAACTCAGAATGATAAAGGAAAGAATTTCTGGGAAATATACTTCTACTTTTGGCTAAGTTGACACAATACAATTCCACTACAATTTACCCCTTGTCAACTTAACATTTCTAGACATCTTTATTAATCATACTTATCATAATTTCTAAATAAACCAATAGCAAAATTGTTTCCATATAACATAATGCAACTGTCTTCTGTACAACCTTCTCCTCAAAATAAGATACAAAACCGCTTTATCTATCTTTAAGTGATCATTTCTCTTCTACATAGTCACATTTTCTCTTTGATATCTTGTAAATCAAATAAATGACTATTATGCATACTTCTTATATTAGGTGGAGATGGTGATGGACAGGGAGGCCTGGCGTACTACGATTCATGGGGTCGCAAAGAGTCGGACACGACTAAGCTGAATTGAAGAGGAAAAGATTTTAAAAGCTAACGTATTACAAAAGTATATACATACATATCAAAGTGAGAAAAGCTATCCACAACTATTAACACTTCTCAGGTTTGCCATTGGTCACGTGATCACAATCAATATCTCTAGCAACATTGTTCTACCACCTCTGCCTTCAGCAAAAAACCTTGGCTAGTTATGCTTTTAGTTGAGGTCGTGAGACTCCCTCCTGTGTTAAATAGTTTGCATTTTTTTCCAGTGACTTTAATCACTGGGTAGGGAATACAAAGAAGCATTTCTGACGGCCTTTTGCAGTTTTTACCCCATTGTGTCTTAACACAATTTATTTTTTCTAATAGAGATCAATTACCTCGGCCAGAACACCAATACTCTTCTGCCTATTGATTCACCAATATTAGGAGCCCAAAGAAACTGAGCGCTGGTTTAAACTGTGAGTTTAATAGAACTACTGATGTAGATTTTAGTTAAAATATTTCTCCCTTGGGAACCAAGGCATGCAGAGCCCACAAGTTTTGAGAATGGGCAGCAATAATGATGTCAGTGTATCTCTCAGAGTAATAGTGGAAAAGTCACTTCTCTTTCTTCTATTTCCTGAATCATGAGTTCTGATTATGAAGGAAATAAAACCATATGTTGGTTGCTCATATAGACCATATATCACATCCTGGAAGACATTACCCCAGCCCCAAAAGATTTAAGCATCCAGTTGGCATTTCAGAAGGCCATAGCGCCAATATATCAGGCCAGTTGCTCCAGAGTGATGGGGATCACAAGAACAATTAATTTCTTGAGCATTTCTCCATTTTGTGTGTTATAAAACAGATTTCTTGGTACAGAAGCTATGTTGTACTGAATTTCATGATGGGGAATGAAACATTCCTTAATGTCACAGATGATGGGTTTGGCAGAAACATTGAGGGCAGGAAGATGAATCCATATCTAGAGGAAGTATCTATTTCTTTGAGAACAAAGTCCTGCTCCTCCCCTGATGGAAGTATGCAGGTGAGTGTCCTGGAGAAAGGCTGCTGAAGAGTGGTTTTTATTTGTCTTGTTTTGTTTTGTAGACGTACTTCATAGACAGCACACTGCCCTCATTCCTCATGCAAAGCCATTTGCATTAAAATTAGCTTCTGATGTATTGTGTACTTATCTGTTGTAGGCATTTATGCTTTTATAAACTCCTGATTGCTTTTGTTTGTGGCATCTCAGTTGTGAACTGTGGAAATGATTATGACAGCAGATACAATGAGGGGGAAAAGCTGTAGAAAACATATTTTCATTTCCATACATTTAGCAGCACATTTTTAATATTTAAATATTTAGGCAAGTATTATTGTTTGCCTAAAATAAATATCTATCCATTCTAGGTTTAATTTGAGAGTCTGAAATTCTGAGACCCTTGCTCCATTTAGACAGCCCAAATCTTATGTCTTACCGATTACAAGCTAAAATTGTGTGGACTAATTTCATATGCTGAAGTCCTAATTCTCAGTACCTCAGAATATAGCTCTATTGAAACATAAGGTCTCTAAAGAGGTGGTTGAATTAAAATGAAGTCTGTAGAGTGAGTCCTAACCCAGTATAACTGATGTCCTTATAAAAAAAGAAATTTGGATATATAAAAATAGATACAAAAGATGCACACACAGAAGCACAAAAGGGTGAAGACACTCAGGAGCCAGCCGTCTGCAAGCCAAGAAGAGAGGCCTTCAGTTCAGTTCAGTTCAGTCGCTCAGTCGTGTCCGATCCTTTGCGACCCCATGAACCACAGCACGCCAGGCCTCCCTGTCCATCATCAACTCCCGGAGTTCACTCAGACTCACGTCCATCAAGTCTGTGGTGCCATCCAGCCATCTCATCCTCTGTCGTCCCCTTCTCCTCCTGCCCCCAATCCCTCCCAGCATCAGAGTCTTTTCCAATGAGTCAACTCTTCGCATGAGGTGGCCCAAGTACTGGAGTTTCAGCTTTAGCATCATTCCTTCCAAAGAGATCCCAGGGCTGATCTCCTTCAGAATGGACTGGTTGGATATCTCCTTGCAGTCCAAGGGACTCTCAAGAGTCTTCTCCAACAGCACAATTCAAAAGCATCAATTCTTCGGCATTCAGCTTTCTTTACAGTTCAATTCTCACATCCATACATGATCACTAGAAAAACCATAGCCTTGACTAGACGGACCTTTGTTGGCAAATGAAGAATTCAACTTTCATTCATTCAGCAAATGACCTTTCAATCATTTATTCATTCAGCAAGCATTTATTAAAAGATTGCTTACTGTATGCCAGTTACTAGGACTAGAAATATAAAGTGTGGTCATTCCTTCAAGGATCAGTTCAGTTCAGTTCAGTCGCTCAGTCATGTCTGACTCTTTGTGACCCCATGGACTGCAGCACGCCAGGCCTCCCTGTCCGTCACCAACTCCTGGAATTTACACAACCCACTCCGATACTCTTGCCTGGAAAATCCCATGGATGGAGGAGCCTGGTGGGCTGCAGTCCATGGGGTCGCAAAGAGTCAGACACAACTGAGACTGCACTTTCACTTTTCACTTTCATGCATTGGAGAAGCAAATGGCAACCCACTCCAGTGTTTTTGCCTGGAGAATCCCAGGGACAGGGGAGCCTGGTGGGCTGCCGTCTATGGGGTTGCACAGGGTCAGACATGACTGAAGCAACTTGGCAGCAGCAGCAGCATGTCCATTGAGTTGGTGATGCCATCCAACCATCTCATCCTCTGTCGTCCCCTTCTCCTCTCACCCTCAATCTTTCCCAGCGTCAGGGTCTTTTCAAATGAGCCAGTTCTTCGAATCAGGTGGCCAAAGTATTGGAGTTTCAGCTTCAACATCAGCCCTTCCAATGACTATTCAGAACTGATTTCCTTGAAGATGAACTAGTTGGATCTCCTTGCAGTCCAAGGGACTCTCAAGAGTCTTCTCCAACACCACAGTTCAAAGGCATTAATTATTTGGTGCTCAGCTTTCTTTATAGTCCAACTCTCACATCCATATATGACTACTGTGGAAAAATGATAGCCTTGACTAGACGGACCTCTGTTGGCAAAGTAATGTCTCTGCTTTTTAATAAGCTGTCTAGGTTGGTCAAACTTTCCTTCCAAGGACTAAGCATCTTAATTTCATAGCTGTAGTCACCATCTGCAATGATTTTGGAGCCCCCAAAATAAAGTCTGTCACTATTTCCATTATTTCCCCATCTATTTGCCATGAAGTGATGGGACCAGATGCCATGATCTTCGTTTACTGAATGTCAAGCTTTAAGCCAACTTTTTCACTCTCCTCTTTCACTTTTATCAAGAAACTCTTTAGTTCTTCCTCATTTTCTGCCATAAGGGTGGTGTCATCTGCATATCTGAGGTTACTGATATTTCTCCTGGCGATCTTAATTCTAGCTTGTACTTCATCCACCCAGCATTTCTCATGATGTACTCTGCATATAAGTTAAATAATAATAATCCTCCTCCAAGGATACATATTTTATTTTTATAAAAGATAATTTGGTGGTGGGATAAATTGGGAGATTGGGATTGATATATATACACTATTGATATTATGTATAAAATAGATCATTAATGAGAATCTACTATATACCTCAGGGAACTCTGCTCAATGCTCTGTGATGATCTGAATGGGAAGGAAATCCAAAAAAGAGGGGATTTATATATACCTATAGTTGATTCACTTTGCTGTACAGTAGAAATTAACACATTGTAAAACAACTACATTCAATAAAAATTAATTTAAAAAATAATTCACTAAGATATAAGAAAAAGATAATTTGCTGCATTTGAATACATTAATGAACAGATCTATTAAGGCTATTTCAAGGCAAAGCCCTAAATATAGTGATAACATCTTAATTACTCCACAAATTGAAAATAAAAGACCGTTGAATTCATCTGAAAACTCCAGTGTCAAACTGAATTTTACTCACCATCTTTCCCAAAAAGAGAGGATCCAGATTTTGGAGAGCAGTGATTGGTGGTGGAGGACAGCTACTATAGTTTTCCCCTTGATATGGCCTGTCCAACAAGGCACATAGCCCTGTCCAACAATAATATCTCATTATTTTACTGAAAATCACAGTAGGCATTGCTAATACAGGGCAATATTCCATCTGACCACATCAAAAAGACTCCACTGAAAATAATTTCTAGACAACATACCCTCTTCAGATCTTGTGATGATTCCATCTTCAACATGTCTTCTTAATTAACTTTGTTCCTCTTTCACAAAAACATCACTTGTAATCAGCCTTTCTAATTCCACATCTTAGAGATAAAAGTTCATCATCATACCACCAACTGATTCTCTCTTCAAAATACTGACTTGATAATCTCATTTCCCGGCTTAAATCTTTCCAGGTCTCCTCTTGGTCTACAGGACACCAAAATACTTCTTGGCAAAGTAGAAAGGCCCTTCACAGTCGAGAGTCCTATTTTCCCTTTTAAGCCCCTCCTCTTCAGCATTCTTGCTCCATGCACATTGGATAAGTCACTGTTGCCAAGACACATGCGCTCTCTTGTGTTCCTTTACCCATGCGTACACTACTCCCATGCCTGGAACCCCACAGCCCTACTTTGTCTGCCTTGTACGCAGCTTCTCATCCTCACTTCCTTCTGCAAACATTGATTAAACACCACATTCTAATTACTGCCCCAGCAATGAAGGATAAACAGATGATTAGAACGTGTTCCCTTTATTCTAAGGTAGTCCTGGAGAAAATATGCATGTAAACAAATGTCACAATTTCACAGAAAAAGTTATACTATAGAAAATGTGATAAAATGATATATGAGAAAAGGAAGAACAATGAAAAGTCCAAAGTAAGTGAGTTTGGATCTAAAATATAAAACAACATAAGAGGCACTAGTGTGAGGAAAAGAAGAGATTGAAAAGGGCACTCTAGGCCAAGGCAGCAGAATACACAACAGCTCAGAGACGAAGAGCAGGAAGTGGATAATTTGCCATAATTGCTCAGGAGGTTGAACATGCAGAAACAGAGACAGAAGGAAAGGTCCACAGGTTCAGTTCTGTGATTCAAATGTGCCAAGTTGTCGTTGTTGTTAGTTGCTTAGTTATGCCCAACTCTTTTGTGACCCCATGTAGCCCATCAGGTTTCTCTCTCCCTGGAATCCTCTAGGCAAGAATACTGGAGTGGGTTGCCGTTTCCTTCTCTAGGGGATTTTCCCAACCCAGGGATCGAATCCTCATCTCCTGCATTGCAGGCAGATTCTTTACCACTGAACCACCAGGAAAGCCCAAATGTGTCAAGTGAAGTGAAAGTCGTTCAGTCATGTCCAACTCTTTGCGACCCCATGGACTTTACAGTCCATGGAATTCTCCAGACCAGAATATTGGAGTGGGTAGCCTTTCCCTTCTCCAGGGGATATTCCCCACCCAGGGACTGAACCCAGGTCTCCTGCATTGCAAAGGATTCTTCATCAGCTGAGACACAAGGGAAGCCCGAGAACACTGGAGTGGGTAGCCTATCCCTTCTCCAGCGGATCTTCCTGACCCAGGAATTGAACTGGGGTCTTCTGCACTGTAGGTGGATTCTTTACCAACCGAGCTATAAGGAAAGCCTGGGCGACCTACCTTCAAAACCACATTTTTGTGAATACTTCATTAATATAACATTGCTTATTAGCCCAAAGTGTTTTTAGATACAG
Organism: Budorcas taxicolor; assembly: GCF_023091745.1. NCBI lineage: Eukaryota > Metazoa > Chordata > Mammalia > Artiodactyla > Bovidae > Budorcas > Budorcas taxicolor. The sequence goes on from NC_068934.1 coordinate 22,267,040, forward strand.
TGTGTGAGTGAAAAACTATATGTCAGAGTCTTCCCATCTCAAATTAGATACCAAGAATTTTGTTCTTTTCAAATCTACTTATTTAAACTGCTATTAACAACATGATCGTATGTATATAAATGAGTATGTACTTTTAATAGAGTTTTTTTTTCTAATTATAGATTGTTTTAAAATATTGTTCAAATATAAATCCAAAAGCTTGGGAAAATATCTGGTACATAAATATTGTGTTACTATTTTATCACATCTTTAATTATTTTCTGTTTAATCACACTTATTTGCATGTGCTTCAAAATTAGAGAAAATGTAAATATTGTATAATGGCTCATTTTAACATCTATGTATAAACTATTTATCTCCCAAAAGGGTTTACTTTTAAGACAATGTTATAAAGACAGACAAGCAAGTAGTTTCATTCATTAATTAGAGTTCTTTAGAGATTTACAAAAAAAAAAAAAAAATGATGTTCTTTTAGAAGGACAAAATGAGTGTTCTATAATGTAGAAATTATAATTATGACTAAACAGTTTGAAAAGTCATGGAATAATATATTCATTACATAAAGTTGCAATATAAAATCAGTTTCAGGTTCAGCAATCTTGTCTTTATGTGGAGTAAAAAGACAGATTACTTACCAAGTGTTTTCGTCAGATGAACACATTTCTTTTTTCCCCAATTCACTAGTTGACAATGGCTAATGGCTTTTACTGAAAACCTCTAAACAGACCAATACAGCTTCATTACAGATACTGAATGGAAATAATAGATATCTCCTATATCAGTTTACTAACTTTTCTCACACTCAGAGTTAAAAAAGAATCACAGAAATAATGAAAAATAAGTGAAGTTAAATCAAAGAAGTATTAGAAAAGTACAACAGTAGTTAGAAGTTACCAACTGAGGTATGACCTTCATCTGATTCTTTAAAACTGATTATTAACTTCCTCTGTGTGTGTGTGTGTGATAAATCTTTACTCAATTTCTCTTCTCTCTTCTATTAAGTAACCACTAGATGGTGGGGCTAGTGGTAAAGAACCGACCTGCCAATGCAGGAGACGCAGGTTCGATCCCTGGGTTGGAAAGACCCCATGGCACATCGCACCGCAATCTACTCCTGTATTCTTGCCTGGAGAATCCCGTGGACAGAGGAGTCTGGCAGGCTAAGGTCCATAGGTTCGCGATGAGTTGGACATGACTAAAGCAACTTAATACAACCTCCTCATAGCTCAACCTGCCTCAACCTTAGTGTCTCTTCTTGATAAATACTTTCTCTGTATACTTCTCACAGTGCCAAAATTGCTTGTTCTGTTTCTTTTTTACATGTTGACAGCATGGCAGAGACATTGAGAATATAGGTTCTTAAGTCAGAACATGGGGGTTTGAATTTCAGTCAGTTCACTTCAGTTCAGTTCAGTCGCTCAGTCGTGTCCAACTTTTTGTGACCCCATGGACTGCAGCACGCCAGGCCTCCCTGTCCATCACCAACTCCCAGAGCTTGTTCAAACTCATGTTCATTGAATCAGTGATGCCATCCAACCATCTCATCCTCTGTCATCCCCTTCTCCTCCCACCTTCAATCTTTCCCAGCATCAGGGTCTTTTCACATGAGTCAGTTCTTCGCATCATGTGGCCAAAGTATTGGAGTTTCAGCTTCAACATCAGTCCTTCCAATGAATATTTACGACTGATTTCCTTTAGGATGGACTGGTTGGATCTGGCATATAGAGAATAATCAATAAATACAGCTAGCAGTGAATGAATTGATCTTTCTCTTCAAGTGAAATTTATGAAATGAACTAACTTGTAGTAACTTCTTGGAGCTTTTGTGAGATATCAATTAAACACCATGTATTAAAAATAGCTAGAACTTCCCTGGATAAGAATCTGCCTGCCAATGCAGGAAACATGGGTTCTATTGTTGGTCCAGGAAGATCCCGCATACCGCTGGGCAACTATACCCGGGCACCACAGCTACTGAGCCCGCATGCCACAGCTGCTGAAGCCTGAGATGCTAGAGTCCATGCTCCTCAGCAAGAGAAGCCACAGAAATCTGAAGCCGATGCACCGCAGCTAGAGAGTAGCCCCCACAAATCACAACTAGAGAAAGCCCACACACAGCAACAAAGACCCCGTGCAACCAAAAATATGTAAACAAATAATACATAAAATACTTAGCTCACTGACAGAGCTCAGTGAGACTCACACTCAAAGTAAAATATTTCCTCTTCTTCTGGGATCACTAAGAAACCCGTGTATCTCTTCAATGTATCCCATTTGTGATCTGTGTCTATAGTATGCATCTCTCTTCTGTCATTAGGATAATTTCCCTGATCTTAACTGGCTGTTCTTTTATAATGTTCACCCATTATTGTAGTTTCACTGCAAAAATCATTTGTGGAGCTCCTTACACCACAATTCCAGAAATTTTCCTTAAACTCAATTTTAACTATTCTTCTTCCTGTGGTTTTTTGGGCCATTTTTGGAAAGTCACACTGAAAAATGAGCTTAGACCTGGCAATCACTAAATGATATTCCTTCACATATTTGCTTGTTTTCTCTGTTAGAACAACAAATTCTTAGAAACCATAAGAAGAAGACACGTGTCCCTGAAAAAACATTGTACAAGCATGCAATCACACAGAATCCTAACTGCACTGAAATTTATGTAATCTTGTGTCCTGCATTCCACTGAGATTTTTCAGTAGCCAGTGCTCTAAAGAAGGTGTCAAACATTTTAAGCCATAGACATTGAATGTGGGCAGCTGCATTTGTCTCTTCTCACATTTGAAATTGAAAGACCAGAGAGCTTTGTTGAGAAAAAGCACTGGGAAAGCTTTTATCTCTAGCATGTTAAGGGACAGGTCAGAAGAGGCTCTTGGATTGTTAGGAAGATATATGAGAACCTGAGTGGCTGTCTCATCTTTCACCTCTGGTCGTAGAATAATTCTTAGTATTCAGCTACTTTGTCCATGGATATGCTGTCAATTTAGCTAGTTCCTTAGATTTTATGTTTTACTGAATGGTATTTGAGGCAGGTCAACAACTCTGTTTCAAATTTAATGACTGTGACAGTCATAGGTTCAGATCACTGTTGGGACAGTTCACACAATTTCTGTCACTTACAATTTACTTGAATAATAATTTGTGGCTATTATTGAACAACAGTAAATAAGCACTATTTAAGGAGAAGCATAATTTATTGAGTGATTTGTATATATGTTATTTAATTATATCTTGAGACATTTTGTAAATGCTCAGTCATGTCCAACTGTTTGTGACCCCATGGACTCTATCCCACAGGCTTCTCTATCCATGGGATTTTGCAGGCAAGAATACTGGAGTGGATTGCCATTTCCTTCTCCACTTGAGACAATGGTTGTGACTAAATGATGTCAGAATTATTTGTGATGTCAGTTCAGTTCAGTTACTCAGTCGTGTCCAACCCTTTGCAACCCCATGGACTGCAGCACGCCAGGCCTCCCTGTTCATCACCAACTCTCAGTGTTTACTCAAACTCATGTCCGTTGAGTCAGTGATGCCATCCAACCATCTCATCCTCTGTCATCCCCTTCTCTTCCCTTTCCCAGCATCAGGGTCTTTTCCAGTGAGTCAGTTCTTCCCATCAGGTGACCAAAGTATTGAAGCTTCAGCTTTAGCATCAATCCTTCCAATGACTATTCAGGACTGATTTCCTTTAGGATGGACTGGCTGGATCTCCTTGTAGTCCAAGGGACTCTCAAGAGTCTTCTCCAACATCACAGTTCAAAAGCATCAATTCTTCAGTGCTCAGCTTTCCTTATAGTCCAACTCTCACATCCATACATGACCACTGGAAAAACCATAGCCTTGACTAGATGGACCTTTGTTGGCAAAGTAATGTCTCTGCTTTTTATTATGCTGTCTAGGTTGGTCATAACTTCCTTCCAAGGAGCAAGCATCTTTTAATTTCATGGCCGCAGTCACCATCTGCAGTGATTTTGGAGCCCCAAAAGATAAAGTTTGTCAATGTTTCCATTGTTTCCCCATCCAGTTGCCATGAAATGATGAGACCAGATGCCATGATTTTTGATTTCTGAATGTTGAGCTTTAAGTCAGCTTTTTCACTCTTCTTTGACTTTCATCAAGAGGCTCTTTAGTTCTTCTTCACTTCCTGCCTTAAGTGTGGTAATCATCTGCATATATGAGTTTATTGATAATTCTCCCAGCAATCTCAATTCCAGCTTGTGCTTCATCAGCCCAGTGTTTCTCATGATGTACTCTGCATATAAGTTAAATAAGCAGGGTGACAATATACAGCCTTGACATACTCCTTTCCAGATTAGGAATCAGTCTGTTGTTCCATGACCAATTCTAACTGTTGTTTCTTGACCTGCATACACGTTTCTCAGGAGGTCAGGTGGTCTGGTATTCCCATCTCCTTCAGAATTTTCCACAGTTTGTTGTGATCTACACAGTCAAAGGCTTTGGCATAGTCAATAAAGCAGTTGATGTTTTTCTGGAACTCTCTTGGTTTTTTGATGATCCAACGGATGTTGGCAATTTGATCTCTGGCCCTCTGCCTTTTCTAAATCCAGCTTGAACATCTGGAAGTTCATGGTTCACATACTGTTGAAGCCTGGTTTGGAGAATTTTGAGCATTACTTTGCTAGCGTGTGAGATGAGTGCAATTTGTGGTATAGGTTAAACAATTTTGTGAAATACTGAAACTGTTGAACTGTACAATGTAATTGAATGAATTGTATGTATGTAAATTATATCTTAATAAAACTCTTATAAGATCAGGCTGAGTTGTTTTTCCTTTTCTTCTTTGCTGGACAGAGGATCCATAAACACTCCAGTGCAATGCCATTCTGTCTGAGCCTTCATTCTTCTCCAAACCTTTCACTCTCCCACTTAATATAGAGAGAAGCTTTCCCCCATCCCTGCCCCACGAGTTTCTGCTTCTGAGATTGTAATGAATACTCTTCTTTCATATGTCCACATCCTCATGTCATTTGGTTGTGTCATAATAATTGAGAATCTTTGTACACAGCACATTCCAGAAATCATTGCCCTCAGAATAGCCTCATGAGATGTAATCTTTAATCACATTCCAGGTATGTGCCAAGGTCTTCAAAAAGCTCTTTTTCTGTGTCCCCTTCAACAGCCCTCAGTTCAGTTCAGTTCAGTCGCTCAGTCGTGTCCTACTCTTTGCGACCCCATGAATCGCAGCACACCAGGCCTCCCTGTCCATCACCAACTCCCGGAGTTCACTCAGACTCACACCCATAGAGTCAGTGATGCCATCCAGCCATCTCATCCTCTGTCGTCCCCTTCTCCTCCTGCCCCCAATCCCTCCCAGCATCAGTCTTTTCCAATGAGTCAACTGTTCTCATGAGTTAACCAAAATACTGGAGTTTCAGCTTCAGCATCATTCCCTCCAAAGAAATCCCAGGACTGATCTCCTTCCGAATGGACTGGTTGGATCTCTTTGCAGTCCAAGGGACTCTCAAGAGTCTTCTCCAACACCACAGTTCAAAAGCATCAATTCTTTGGCGCTCAGCTTTCTTCACGGTCCAACTCTCACATCCATACATGATCACTAGAAAAACCATAGCCTTGACTTAGACGGAATTTGATGGCAAGGTAGTCTCTGCTTTTGAATATGCTATCTAGGTTGGTCATAACTTTTCTTCCAAGGAGTAAGCATCTGTTAATTTCATGGCTGCAGTCACCATCTGCAGTGATTTTGGAGCCCAAAAAAATAAAGTCTGACACTGTTTCCACTGTTTCCCCATCTATTTGCCATGAAGTGATGGGACCAGATGAAATGATCTTTGTTTTCTGAATGTCAAGCTTTAAGCCAACTTTTTCACTCTCCTCTTTCACTTTCATCAAGAGCCCTATACAACTGCAAATTTGATTCTCAACCACAGAGAATAAGCAAAATTGGCAAATCCTTTGGTGTCAGGGGTGGCTACAGAATTAAGTGCACCTCTTTGAGGTTCTTGCCCTTCCACTGAATTTTTATTTCTTCATCACTGAACCATTATATAAATACAAATAATTTTCTGTTCTAACCCACTTGTGTGGTATTCTTGGTGGGAGTGACAGTCTGACACCAGCTTAGCCCATCCCCCCCTGAAATAGAATATAAGTAAAAAATAGTTTTTATTTCTGGTAAGTTATTTTATTCTGTTTTGCACAAAACTAAATTACATAGTATGAAAGACACTAAAGCAAGCACTTTTAATGTACCTATCAATAAAAAGTGACAGCATCAAAGTTCAAGAATATTTATATAATTCTTATTGCCAAATCATATTAGTCCACTAAATTGAAGCATCTATTAGGGAAACACCAATTCATAATTTTAAAAATGCAAAAATCCAGAAATTATATTTCTAAAAATCTATTGCTGCAAAGCTAAAATGCATTAGCACATTTATATTTAAATAGAATTCAGTAGCTACAAGTTAATCTAAAAATCTATCTTCATAATCATGTGGAAAATACTTCTGAATTCATATGAAAATAAAGCATTGAAAATAGTTTCAGATTTATTCACAAGTTTGATGTAAAATGCAAACTTAGCATAAAAAGAATCTACTTTTAAAAACATTTGGTGCTTATTTGAATAAACTGAAATAAACATCATATCAGGATGAATTCTAAATCATGCACTGTTTTATGTTCCTAATATTCAGGTTCCCAGAAAATGTAATTTAAGACAAATTTTATATGACCATTTTATTAAAACTCTTTTGTTTTTAAATAATTGAATTGAACAATGACTTTCATAAAGGCAATGTTTCTAATCAAAAATATTAAATACTTAGCATAATTAACTTAGTTTCAAGACTCTGTGTTTTTGTCTGTAGTTATCTATCTCTTTCTTTTTCATAGTAGGTGTGAATTTTGATATTGTACTTAAAAAATGATAAAACAGAGCTTCTATTATTTTTATCCAAAACACATAAAAAGGGAGTTTGTCAACTTATGCAGATCTAACTTGTGAAATATGTTTATATAAATAAATAAAGAGGAAAAGGTATTTGGATCCTAGTAGTTTCAAATTTAATACGTTTTCCCTTACTCTGTAATAGTTAATCAAACTGCAGTTTTCTCTTTTATAATATGAAGATGTAGCTCATAGTTCATTCAATTAATGAAAATGTGTAATGTAGGCAAATATAGAGACATATCAGATTGTTTGACTCTATAAACACTTGCTATAATTTCAGTTATTATCACTTTTGTGTAACTTATTATTTATGTAATATAAATTTGGCACAATGGTTAATCAAAATCTCACTGAAAGGATTTAAAACTGAAACTGAAAAGTTTTTTCAAAAGAAGAGAAAGTACAATGGGTAAACTGATTTAATGATAGAGATCTTTACATTTCATTCATATGTCTAGCTACCTCTACATGTTTCCTTCTTTTTTTGAATTTCATTATAGGACCTGTATCTAATCTTTTGAAAGAAGTTAAGAAATCTGCAACAATGAATATAGAAAACAGAACTATACAGAGAATGTAATTATGCAATAAAAATTATGGAGTATTATCGGCTTTGATAACATTGAGCTCCCACTATAGAACCAACCATTAAGAAACAACAAAGACATTGGTGGCAGTAGTGGTACCCCAGCCTCCCAGGTGAAGAAACTTCGCTGCTGAGAGGTCTACTAATTTGCCTGTATTTGCAGAGCTAGTAAGTGCTGCCGTTGGATGTTTTTTGTTTTTGTTTTTTAGCCCAAGTGAAAGAAAATGAAGTTGCTCAGTCGTGTCCGACACTTGGCAACCCCATGGACTGTAGCCTACCAGGCTCCTCTGTCCATGGGATTTTCCAGGCAATAGTACTGGAGTGGGGTGCCATTGCCTTCTCCAGGGGATCTTCCCAACCCAGGGATTGAACCCGGGTCTCCCACATTGTAGACAGATGCTTTACTGTCTGCTGCTGCTATTGCTAAGTCACTTCAGTAGTTTCCGACTCTGTGCGGCCCCATAGACGGCAGCCCACCAGGCTCCCCCAACTCTGGGGTTCTCCAGGCAAGAACACTGGAGTGGGCTGCCATTTCCTTCTCCAATACATGAAAGTGAAAAGTGAAAGTGAAGTCGCTCAGTCGTGTCCCACTCTTAGTGAACCCATGGACTACAGCCCACAGGCTCCTCCGTCCATGGGATTTTCCAGGCAAGAGTAGTGGAGCGGGGTGCCATTACTGTCTGAGCCACCAGTTTTTAGCCCAAGCAATTTTAATTGGCCACACCTCAGAGAATAGTTCATGTTTGGTTTCAGATCCCTGAAATAAAGTGAATAGCACAACAAAACAAGTCACACAAACTTGTTTAGTTTTCCAGTGCATGTAAAAGTTATGTTTATGCTGTACTGTAGTATATTGAATGTACAAAAGCATTAAATTAAAAAAAAAAGTACATGCCTTAACTAAAAAAAAAAAGAAAAAAAAGCTTTATTGCTGAAAAAAATGCTACCATCATCTGACAACTCTAAAGTTACCACAGATCTTCAATTTGTGTAAAAAATAACAGCAACAACAAAAGAAAAACTCACTATCTGTGAAGTGTAATGAAGCTAAACCCAATGAACCTACCTTCTCCCCATCCTCAGGAGAGTTTACTCCACTGGCTTAGCGACTTTTGCTTATATGTTTCACAGTGCACATGGTTCAAATCTGTAAAAGTAAACAGCAACAAATTAAATTGCTGACCTTCCAAAGGCTACTTTTCATACTATCTAATTCACTTAAAGCCTCAGACAAGACAGAAAAGTGCTATTTGGAAAAAAGAAATATAGTAAATAAAGATTAGAATAAACCCTTTCAAGAAAAAGTTTGGATTATTTTGTCTGTTTCTAATATTTGATTATTTATAAATGTCTCTCTATGGTATACATCTCTTTGCAACACCCCACTCCAGTATTCTTGCCAGGAAATTCCATGGACACAGAATACTGAGGAAATAATAATGCTAAATGTCAGATAACTCATCTGTAGCACTAGGTAATGGGATTACTATATCAAAAAAGGTCAACTCCCTGCCCCTACTTTTCCATGGCACCCTTCATTACTTTTGTGGACTCTCACCAGTTTCAGTTAAATTTTTCATGTAACTAAATTCAGATCTTTGGACAGTGCTTGATGAATGAGACATTCAATGAAACAATTATACGGTTTGTTCAATTGATTACATGTGTAGTACTCTGACGTATATAGTTTTAGTCTGACATGGAATAGAGAAAAGTGAAGTCACTCAGTCGTGTCCGACTCTTTGTGACCCCATGGACTGTAGCATGCCAGGCTCCTCTGTCCATGGGATTTTCCAGGCAAGGGTACTGGAGTGGGTTTCCATTTCTTTCTCTAGAGGATCTTCCCGACCCAGGGATCAATCCTGGCTCTCCCATATTGCAGGCAGATGCTTTACTGTCTGAGCCACCAGGGAAGCCTGGAATAAGTTCATTAAGTGGAATTATTATTATATATTGTCCCTCCATAAATTAGTATGGTTAACAAAACATTCCTCCACAAATAAAGAATGGTCGGTGAGAAATTAGTTATTATTTGGGTTCTTTACCACTTGCACCACCTGGGAAGATACTTATTATTCTAAAAAGTTATCTATTCAAAATTATTTCTTTAACATTGTTTTTGTATTGAACTTTATGCTCCTAACTGTGGGAAAAAAATACTCGTGATACATATTCTTTTCAATTAAGTCCAGGAGCCATCACTCATTATCTAGAAATTATCTACTCCATGTAGACAAAGATATGCCTCCAAGAAGTTAGATATTTACCACATAACTTCACCCCATTTTTCATAAATGATTAACAGAGCAGGCATCTGACTCAATTAACCAAGAAACATCTCTCTCCAGAAGTGATCATCGCTTAGTCTCTGTAAAAAATGAGAACTACAGTGATTAATTTTTTGAGCCATAATTCAGATATCTCCTGGCTCTTGCAAAGAAAGCCAGTTCTTAGAAAACTGAGAATGACATGCATAAGGAAGAAGAGAGGCATGCAAAGGCAAGGGAGAGCTGAATGTATACCTCAGATTTCCAGTTTCTCCGTCCAACTCTAGTAAGGTTGCAGTAGAGATAAACAGAATTTCAATCTTGGTTCCCCCTTGTACTCCTATCCCAGTTTGTTTTTGTTTAGTATTTGTTGCTTCTTATTGAAACAGCAACACATTCAAGCTCATTTGTTCACCTTCAAAAAAGTGGAGATCTCATTATCAGACATGACTATCACAAACTCTTGTCTAGCATCTCAAAAAAAAAAAAGAGAGAGAGAGAATTTCTGTTTACCACTTGTTATTATTGCTTTTGTTAGTGTGTGCGTGTCCTTGAAACATTGGAGAATATTTTATCTCTACAATTCCCTTTGGAAATATTAATCATGGATGTAGATGATTTTATTGTAAAACAGGATAATTTAGAGGTGTAATTTAAAAATTCTGAGTTAATGCTAGTCTTGTTCATCTTTTAATTTGTTGGGAAAAACTGAGAGCCAATTGAGAATTTAATGGAAATATAGGAAACATTTAATTAAATTTATTCTAAATATAAAGAAGTTCTGAAAAGGTGCAATAAAATTTTACTCTATTAATACTCTTTGCATGTGACAACACTCACTTTGCATTATGAATCACTTCATTCACTTCAGTCGCTCAGTTCAGTTCAATTCAGTTCAGTCGCTCAGTCGCGTCCGACTCTTTGCTACCCCATGAATTGCAGCATGTCCAACTCTTTGCAACCCCATGGACTGCAGCACGCAGGGCTGCCCTGTCCATCACCAACCCCTGGAGCTTATTCATACTCATGTCCATTGAGTCAGTGATGCCATCCAACCATCTCATCCTCTGTCGTCCCCTTCTCCTCCTGCCTTCAGTCTTTCCCAGCATCAGGGTCTTTTCCAATGAGTCAGTTCTTCTGAATATGAATTACAAATATAGTATTATGAATAGTTTTAGACATTTTCAAATCACTTCATTAGATACATTACATTAGACTAAATCATGTTTTCTAATTCTATCTATTTTTTTATTTACTGAAGGCAGTCTGAAAATAAGATCTCTAGGATTCTGGAAAAGAATAGATTTGCACTTGAAAAGTTCTTAAACTGCCTTTCTTTCTAATTAGAACCAATCCTGATCAGAAGGAAGATGAATATTACAACCATAGAATTCAACAGAAAGTAGAATGATATTTTAATTATATTCAGTGAATTATTTTCAATGAATTACATTTAATTAATTTTTTCAGAAAGAGAAACTACACAGTGTAGTTAGTGGAAAATTCATGAAAAGGGGACTATGCAAACTGTATTTACATCTAGAGACGCTGCTAAGTTGTTAGGCTTGGAGGCATTTACTCTGCAAGAAAAGAATAAATGATTTCAAAAACACTTCCAACTCTAAATGTCATTTATATGATACAAAAAATAAAGTTCTAAGGTATTTCCACTATCAAATTGTATCTTTTATTCATCCCTTTGCTGCTGCTACTGCTGCTAAGTCGCTCAGTCGTGTCCGACTCTTAGCAACCCCATGGACTGCAGCTTACCAGGCTCCTCCATCCATGGGATTTTACAGGCAAGAGTACTGGAGTGGGGTGCCATTGCCTTCTCCATTCATCCCTTTAAAACAGTGCAATTTTACCATTTTATTTGCATCTCTACATTTTGAATCCCAATAAATGTATGCTCACTGAAGCATCTTTAAATAAGACCAAATGGTTTTTAATGAAAATCAAATAAATGATTACAGATGCAGCTTCATTATATTGGGATTCATTTGTATGATAATTCTTTATTCATTCTTGATATCATAATGCATAACCAATTAAATACTAACAGTTGTTTGCAAAGTTGAAAACTAATTTTCTCTTTTCTCATAGCTGTCACACCTGTACTTTTAGTATTATTAGTTCAATTTTAACAATACTCTAACTGCAACAGTTTGTGTTCTAAATAAAGCTGGGGTATATAATGTTAATTTGTTTAAGCTTTTCTTTAACTAAGTGGTTCAGGCAATTTCCAATGGAATCTATGTAAAATGATCATGTTTGTTTAGATTCCCCTTGTATAATTAGACTTGGTTACTTTAGTGAAATATTTTACTCATAAGTTAACATTTTTACCCTGGATTATTATATTCATTTAATTAAAGTGATTTAAAGTTTCAAACTGTTAAAAATGAGTAATTTGCATAAAATAAAGCTTTTTTTTAATTAGGACCTTCTTTAATTTCTCAAACATTTTGAGAAAAATAAAACCCTTTAAAATCACTTTGTTCCAATGCTTTCGCATACTCAGCAAAATGTTATAGCTAATAAACAATAAACCAATATATATGTCTATAGGTATTCTGTGTTTATGTAAAAACTGTGACTTATCCTTGCTCGATCTTTTTTCATTCTCATCCTGAAACCATGTGCAAAGTAAGCCTTCAGCTTTGTCCAAAGTACTAAATCAAGCCTACATAATCTTTTACCATTTAGAAGAGAAGGCTTAATGCTAAGAACCCCTTTCTGTTGACACTAATAGATATTCTTAGGGCCAAATATGATCCTGAGTTACAAAAAATAATAAAAGATACAATGCTTGTGAAAGAGCAAGGACCACTTTGAACCTTTGAAGTTCATAGGTATAGTGTTTCCTGTTTTAAAATGTCTTCATTTGTATTTTAATTGGTTCATTGCAATTAAACAAAGCATTAATTTGAAAGATAAATTTTTATTTTTCTTTTACTTTTATATTTTAAATTTTATTAATGAAACATTTTGTCATCACCTAAGTGAGCCAATATCAGCATCATTTACAAAACCTTTATTATTTTTACCTTTTACAAGGGGAAATATGTGAACCATGTAAAAATGCTTTGATCTTTAAAATTCAACAGAAAACTTAAATGGCTTTAATTATATAATCACAGAGGAAGTATGACCAAAAATCTTCCACCAGACCTTTATTCAAATGTTTAGTAACATTTTCTAGCTGTATATCAAATATATAATTATGTTTTTTTTAATTTAAAAAGAATTTGTCTCTATATATTCATCAAGGTAGATTTTTCTATTTAAGAGTATATTTCAGCCACATATTTTATTCATATCCCTGTAATCTCTCTACATTATAAATTTTTAAGGCCCAGTACAAAACTATCTACAACTAGTGCATATTAAGAAAATCATATACATTATAAAGTTGCTCTGCATAAAAATATTTTTTCAGTAGTAATATTTTATGATATGTGTACCAGGCAAAGACATCAAATAACTTATTCCATATGACTAAATTAGTACGGTTGAAAACTGATAACAGGAAAAAATGTGTTCCTTAAAAAGGACTCTCTGTTAATGTAATATTCCTATGTCTACCTTAAATTTTTGGTCTCACAAATACTTAGGGCCAGTCTTTACAACTTAGGAAAATACTGGAAAAAAAAGTCATCAACCCTGGGCTGTTGTCCCTTAAACACTTTCCCATCTATATTCAAACTACATGAATATAATCTCAATAAGGTTGCATAACTTCATAATTATACAGGAATATGAAAAGTCTTTAGAGGATGCTATAAAAGTGAAACAGACCCAAGATATATTACATGATAGATATATATCAAACAGTGCACAAAATCAATGCTCACTGGAACTGGGATAAAAAAAATTGGGGGACATTAGATATGAGGATATAGCCCTAGGATAATGTCATGATTTTTTTATGCAATGCATGTGAGCCACATAACCATCATGGATAACATAAGGTTTTTTTGAAAATGGTCTAGCAATGCAAACTTGAGATTGTGATGCAGTTCAGTGTAAATTAATAAAACTAAGTATTTTTAAAAATTATATCTATTCACCTCACATAATCTGGAAACCACTGTGTTAGGCATTGTAGCTGTACTATATTTCATTCCTTATTTAGTCAACTCAAAAGCCACTAGAAATATGCACTATTATCTTTGTTCCCTTGTTATGAATCAGATTCCTGAGAAAAGAGAAGCTAAGTGAATAGTTTAAGACCACAAGTTAATAAATGTGAGAAGCCTGAATGGTCTATGTCCAAGCCCATAAGTACCATTAGGGAATATTGCCATTGAAAAAGAACTTCTAAAATTTGTTTCAAGACGGTTAAAAAGTAATAGTCTCAGCTTCTGGTTTAAATTCCTTCATGTAAAGAACCTCTAAGTTGTCATTACCATGGTTACAACAAGAAAAAAATGGACAAGGCAATAAATAGATTTCTTCTTTTTGGACTTATCAGAGACCTGAGGTAGCAGGACAAACAACAAAACTAAAATCTAGAAAGACAAACATTCAGAGAATCACAGTCAAGTTCCAATTATTGTAAGAAAAGTCCCTGGAGCAATAAACTGGTGTGAATCCTTAATTTAGACTCGATGTTGGCAAAGTGCAGACTAGTATGAGAGCAAGAAACTTTGAGGGACCATAACTTTAGGGGAAATCCCATATTTTGTGGCCTTTAAGTTCAACAAGTCCACCGGATTCTCTAAGATCCAAGAAAGGCTTTCATGACTCTGATTGGGAAGGTGGAAAGCAATCATGTATAATAGCCTTCCAGAACCTTATGCATCACAACAAGGCTTACATAATCCACTGGATAACAGCTGGGAATGCAGTCAGACACAAGGTCTCTGAGGAGAAGTACTTAGGGAAGCTCAAAGTCAACACGGGTGACAAAAACAAGGACTGAAGACAACTTTGAAGGGCAAGCCACCTATTTCTATGATAAACGTTAAGCACAGCTCATTTTCCAGTCTAATTAGCATAAATCCTTACACTAATAATAATTTTTAAAAGTCTATCTAGAATTCCATTCAGGGAAATTATCCTTCAAAAGTGAAAGAGAAATAAAGACTTTTTCAGAAAAAGAAAAACTGAGGCAATTCATTGCCAGAAAAGCCACCACAAAAGAAATTTTAAAGAAGTCCTGATGAGGGTTAGCAACTTATATCTACATGAAGAAAGGAAGAGCAGTGAGGAGTGAATAAAGGAAGTAAAAAAAAATTCACGTTTCTTATCCCTAAATAATTGAAAATATAATCATTTTTTAAAGCAATGAGTAACAATAAGTCATTATATTATATGGCTAGAATAAATGAATGACAGTAATATCACAAGGAACCAGAGAAAAGAACTGGGGACACTGTTATAAGGTACCTTCACAATATATCGGGTAGTATAATACTATTGGAAAATGGACTTACAATTATTTAAAATGTATATTGTAAATTCTAGGACAACAATGCAAAAAAAAAAAAAACCTTTTAAAAAGAAATGCAATTGGTATGCTAAAAGAAGAGATAAAATGAATCATAAAATTCTCAGTAAAGTCAGAGAAACTAGTACAGAGCTTCTACGTAAAAGTGATATGTAGAAAGTTACCATTTTGGGAGATGGTTTTGGTTAAGGCATGATAAAGATGGCTTTGTGCTGAGAGAAGAAAATATAGAGAGTCTTATTTTAATGTTAAACACATTAAAATACATTAATACATTGAGTGATAAGGAGTGCCTAGTGGGAAGTACTGGAAAGAAGCCAGTAAATAAGTTAAAGTGAAATTAAATTACAACAAAACAAAATATTGAGCTAGTTGAGTAACATCAATGAATATCTGAGGAATTTTTTATCAACACTTTTAAATAATTTTATAGCAAAAAGCCTAATTTGAATCAAAGTACATTTGTTTATCAAAAGAAACTTCAATATATTTGTCATTTAAAGAAAAGAGGCTTTTCAGTTCAAAAAAATAATTTCACCCTTGAAACACAATTTAAAAAATTTAAATTGTATGAGCTTTTTGTTAGTGGCAAGAAAGATGGTCTAGCCAATAAAAAGCAAAAATGTTAGATATTCTTTTTTGGCCATTTCTTACCACCTATTCATACCACCTTTATAACAGATGTCAACCATTGAAATGAAGGATTATGAACAACCATATTGAGCATAATATCTGGTTTATAAATGAAGCCACAGAAGCAAACTCATCTTCAAAAAAGGAAAAAGCACCTTTCCTTATAATTTTAGAATCTAAATAAAATGTAGAGGCTTATTTTAACACAGCCTATGTAGACTCACCCAAACCTGCTATATTTTGGCCTAAGCTTAAATGCAAATAAAATTTTCTATATAGACTATGACATGGAAATCAAAGACTGTTTTCATATTGTCTGGAAAACAGCAGCTGATCTGATTCCACAGTTGACTAGGTAACACAGGTAAAACCTCAGGTGAAAAATAATAATAAAACTTCAGACAACAGCAACATTACGAAGCTTTGCTAAAATACTATTTTACAGAGAGTTGACTAAAAATAAGAACATAAATCATTGGAACAAGTAACACAAAACAAAAATGAAAGGAAGAATTTGGGTTTCTTCAGAATGAAATCAATGACCTTCTTTTCAAAAACTAAATTGATCTTATTCAGCCAAGTAGATTATCTAACAAAGTTTACTGTAATAGAGGGCTTCCCATGTGGCTCTAGTGGTAAAGAAGCCTCCTGCCAAGGTAGGAGACATAAAAGACAAGTTTCAATCCTTGGGTCAGGAAGATACCCTGGGGGATGGCATAACAACCCATCCCAGCGTTCTGGCCTGGAGAATCCCATGGACAGAGGAGCCTGGTGGGGTATACAGTCCATAGGGTGGTGAAGAGTCAGACACAAATGAAGTGACTTAGCATGCATGTACTGCTGTAATAGACTCTGAGATTTGACTAGATCATCAGAGCTCAAGAGATACACTAATAAGATTTGCCTAAACAGCCATGAATAGAGTGACTATACAATTTATCGCTTAAATGAGGGCAGGAGAGAAAGGTTGCACCAATAATGCAGAAACGGGTACTGTCCCAAATGAACCGTGACATGTAGTCGTCCTGACATGAATCACAATAGCATCAAACTGTGCTTTCCTCGAGCTTACTAGAATCATGTGGATCACAATGGCAAGGGGCACATCCTATGTTACACTGTTCCAGAGAGTGCTAATCTTGTAGAAATCACTGGTAATAGTGCCCCTGAAGCTGCGAAGTGTGGTGGCCCTGTTCCTTGCTCCAAGCCAGGCAATTTTGTTAGGATTTAATCCATATTAATTTACTTACTATTGAAAATCTCTGAAATGCTTATCTCCATTTTAAAAGGAAGAAACCAAGATATTGTTTGAATAACCTGCCCAGAGTCACAGAGATAAATTGGTTGAGCGAAGATATGAAACCACAAGGTCTAGCTTTCCAATTCCTATTTTAATCACTGTTTATATACCTCCTTCCTTGTTAATTCTTTTTCTCTTGCATAAATTTTCTTTAATAATCAGAACAATACTTTAAGAGGATAAAATTTTTAGACGAATAAATTTTCCAGAAGGTATTCTATTCAAATAATTTTCATTGCATCAATAAGGGATCTGCAAGCAAAATAATAACTTGTGAGTTGGGAATATCTTGCAAAGAATAGTTTAAAGTGATAGACTTTGTAAGTCAGAGCTTTACCACCGGCAATTTTGCTTTGAATCATAAAACGAATAAAACGTGCTTTTCAGAATTGTATTGAAGTATTCAATATTCTTGCTTCATACTTCCAGGCTCAGTGAGAAGGGGAAATCATGTGAAAAAATTCATTCTTTACCTCCTCCTAACGGTTACTCTGGTCACAATTTTTTGAACTAGTATCACAGTGTAAATGTTCTCTCAATGAATTACTTCTCTAGTGAAGGAATTCTGAAAATCTGTTTAAAATCAGATAAGATATGAAGTAAAATACACATACAGTATTCCACACATTTGTATACCATGTTTGTTCTCAATCCCAAACCTAATTATGCAAATAATGGAAGAGAAAAGTGAGTTCAGAATGAGAAGAAAAGTACTCTAGAAAGTGTGTTAGGAGGAAATTATTCAGAAAATAGCAAGAAAAAGAAGAGAATGAATGATCAAAGATAAAATATTTAGCATGGGGATAGTTCCTTTTATCTTTATTTAGCTTCTAGCTTTTCAATATTCAATTTAATGTAAAATTTAAGTCATAACTTTGAACAGTGAATATCCCTAATGTGTTGTTCTTTTGTGTGTGTGACAAGAATCAGCTTCTCGGGTCTCTCTGTAAGCCATGTCTGGAAGTTTTCTACAGAGCTTTTTTGCCTTGACTCACTGGATTAGTTGCTACAAGTAATGGGTTGCTTCCTGGGCTGATTGTTGCAGGTTGTGGGTCATCAATCTATTTTTATGTAGGATGCAGCTGTTGTCTATTTGCATATTCAGTGTTTCAAATGTATAAGGCCCAGTGCCCCTAGTCCAATTTTGAACAAATCAGAAAGATTTTCTAGCTCTGAAGTTACCTTCAGGACCAGCTGAAGACTTTACTGGAATTCTCCATCTCTTCAATCTTGCTTCTTTTCCATCTCACATTGGCACCAAGATCACTCCCTGAAAAACAACGGATTTTCAATTTCCATTTTAGAATCTTTTTCCTTTGAGAACCAACATGCAGCAAGCCATGAGAGCCTTGATTGCTCCAGGCCCTGCTTGCTCAATCCAAAAACAGAGGAACTTTATATATTATGCACCTTTAACCCATTTGTATCACTCCAGTGTACTGAGGCAAATCAGTGCCCAAGAACTACTAGTTCAGCCTACTAGAGTATAGTTCAAGATGCAAGGAATTAACTTAGGGTCAACTCCTTCAGTGTTACTTAGGAAAATATGATTGCAAACAGCAGCAAGCAATTAGCTACATTGGCCCCATTTTCAGAGAATCAAAAGAGACAAGGTGAAAAGTGCTGTCAGTGCAAAAATATCTTTGATTTCAATTACATTTAGGGGTTTATCATAAGAATTATCCTCCTATATGAATTACTGTGAAAAAACATCAAATATATATTCATGTATGTATTTGTAAGCAACCATCAGTTAATGAGAGTAGCAATTGCCTAAATGTGAGTGACTGTATTTTCTAATATGAAAAGGTAAAGACAGTTTTTAACTTAAGGTTTACCACACTCCAGGAGAAATATCAATAACCTCAGATATGCAGATGACACCACCCTTATGGCAGAAAGTGAAGACGAACTAAGGAGCCTCTTGATGAAAGTGAAAGAGGAGAGTGAAAAAGTTGGCTTAAAGCTCAACATTCAGAAAATGAAGATCATGGCATCTGCTCCCATCACTTCATGGCAAATAGATGGGGAAACAATGGAAATAGTGGCAGACTTTATTTTCTTGAGCTCCAAAATCAGTGCAGATGGTGACTGTACCATGAAATTAAAAGATGCTTACTCCTTGGAAGAAAAGTTATGACCAACCAAGACAGCATATTAAAATGCAGAGACATTCCTTTGCCAACAAAGGTCCATCTTGTCAAAGCTATGGTTTTTCCAGTAGTCGTGTATGGATGTGAGAGTTGGACTGTAAAGAAAGCTGAGAGTCGAAGAATTGATGCTTTTGAAGTGTGGTGTTGGAGAAAACTCTTGAGAGTCCCTTGAACTGCAATGAGAGCCAACCACTCCACACTAAAGGAAACCAGTCCTGAATATTCATTGAAAGGTTTGATGGTGAAGCTGTAACTCCAACACTTTGGCCACCTTATGCGAAGAGCTGACTTATTTGAAAAGTCCCTGATGCTGGGAAAGATTGAAGGCAGGAAGAGAAGGGGATGACAGAGGATGAGATGGTTGGATGGCATCACCGACTCAATGGGCATGAGTCTGAGTAAACTCCAGAAGTTGGCGATGAACAGGAAGGCCTGGCGTGCTGCAGTCCATGGGGTCACAAAGAGTCAGACACGACTGAGTGACTGAACTGAACTGAACTTACCACACTCTAGGAGGCTGGAGACCCTTGCTGTTGATGACTGTTGTTTCTAGGCAGCTATTTAAATCATGGGAAGTGGCTTCTCCTTTCTCCTAAGAATTGAAGAGCAAATGAGCAAACTCAATGAGAGAAATAAGGTAATACCTTAGAGAATAGAGAAGTTGGTGTGATAGACCACTATGGTTCTGCAACCTTGCTTTTATTGTTCTGTTATCCTTCTCATGTGTATTGGTAGGGGTCCAGAGGAAAAATTTCTATTGTGCAAAATCTGAACCCTTCAGGCCAATGCCAGCCTTTGACAGAAACTTCCCTTTTTTATCATAGGTTTTAAATATAACCACAGCAATATAACTTTTATAATATAGTAAATCAAGTATAGATGTAAATTCTGTGTTTGAATTGTAAACATATAATATGGCAAATAGATGAGGAAACAATGGAAACAGTGAGAGATTTTATTTTGGGGGGCTCCAAAATCACTGCAGATGGTGACTGCAGACATGAAATTAAAAGACGCTTGCTTCTCAGAAGAAAAGCTATGTCCAACTTAGACAGCATATTAAAAAGCAGAGACATTATTCTGCCAAGGAAGGTCCATCTAGTCAAAACTATGGTTTTTTCCAGTAGTCATGTACAAATGTTCGAGTTGGACTATAAAGAAAGCTGAGTGCCAAAAAATTGATGCTTTTTTAAAAATTTTATTTATTTTTTTATTGAAGGATAATTGCTTTACAGAATTTTGTTCTTTTCTGGCAAACCTCAACATGGTTCAGCCATAGGCAAACATATATCCCCTTCCTTTTGAACCTCCCTCCCATCTCACTCCCCATCCCACCCCTCTAGGTTGATACAGAACCCCTGTTTGAGTTTCCTGAGCCATACAGCAAATTCCCATTGGCTATCTATTTGCATATGGTAATGTAAGTTTCCATGTTACTCTTTCCATACATCTCACCCTCTCCTCCCCCTCCCCATGTCCATAAGTCTATTCTCTATACCTGTTTCTCCACTGCTGCCCTATAAATAAATTCTTCAGTACCATTTTCCCAGATTCTGTATATATGAATTGGTGGTTTAGATGCTAAGTCTTGTCCAACTCTTGGGACCCCATGGACGATAGCCTGCCAGGCTACTCTGTCCATGGGATTTTCCAGGCAAGAATATTGGAGTGGGTTGCCATTTCCTTCTCCAGGGGATATTCCTGACCCAGGAATTGAAGCCGGGTCTCCTGCATTGCAGGCAGATTCTTTACTGACTGAGCTATGAGGGAAGCCCAATATATGCATTAGAATATGATATTTATCTTTGTCTTTCTGACTCATTTCACTCTGTATAATAGGTTCTAGGTTCATCCACCTCATTAGAACTGACTCAGATGTGTTTCATTTTATGGCTGAGTAATAGTCCACTGTGTATATATACCACAACTTCTTTATCCATTCATCTGTCAATGGACATCTAGGTTGCTTCTAGCTACTGTAAATAGTGCTGCAATGAACAATGGGATACATGTGTCTTTCAATTTTGGTTTTCTCAGGGTATATGTCTAGGAGTGGGATTGCTGGGTCATATGGTGGTTTTATTCCTAGTTTTTTAAGGAGTCTCCATACCATCTTCCATAGTGGCGGTATCAATTTACATTCCCACCAACAGTGCAAGAGCATTCGCTTTTTTCCACACCCTTTCCAGCATTTATTGTTTGCAGACTTTTTGGTGATGGCCATACTGACTGGTGTGAGGTGATATCTTATTTTAATTTTTATTTGCATTTCTCTGAAAATGAGCGATGTTGAGCATCATTTCCTGTGTTTGTTAGCCATCTGTATGTCTTCTTTGGAGAAATATCTATTTAGGTCTTTTCCCCACTTATTGATTGGGTTGTGTGTTTTTCTGGTATTGAGTTGCATGAGCTGCTTGTATATATTGGGAATTAATCCTTTGTCACTTGTTTGATTTGCTATTATTTTCTCCCATTATGAGGGTTGGGAGAAACTTGCTTATAGTTTCCTTTGCTGTGCAAAAGCTTTTAAGTTTAATCAGGTCCCACTTGTTTACTTTTGCTTTTATTTCCATTACTCTGGGAGATGAATCATAGAGGATCTTGCTTTGATTTATATCATTGAGAATTCTTCCTATATTTTCCTCTAAAAGTTTTATAGTTTCCAGTCTTACATTCAGGTCTTTAATCCATTTTGAGTTTATCTTTGTGTATGGTGTTAGGAAGCGTTCTAATTTCATTCTTTTACATGTAGCTGTCCAGTTTTCCCAGCACCATTTATTAAAGAGGCTTTCTTTGCCCCATTGTATAGTCTTGCCTCCCTTGTCAAAAATAAGGTACCCATAGGGGCATGGGTTTATTTCTGGGCTTTCTATCTTGTTCCATTGGTCTATATTTCTGTTTTTGTGCTAGTACCATACTGTCTTGATGGCTGTAGCTTTGTATAATCTGTATACTGTATAATCTTCAGTATAATCTGAATTCAGGAAGGTTGATTCCTCCAGCTCCATTCTTCTTTCTCAAGACTGCTTTGGCTATTCAAGGTCTTTTGTGTTTCCATATGACTTATGAAATTTTTAGTTCTAGTTCTGTGAAAAATGTCATCAGTAATTAAATAGGGATCACATTGAATCTGTAGATTGCATTTGGTAGTATAGTCATTTTCACAATGTTGATTCTTCTTACCCAGGAACATGGAATATCACTCCATCTGTTTATGTCATCTTTTACTTCTTTCATTAGTGTCATAATTTTTCTCTGTACAGGTTTTTTTGTTTTTTTTTTTTTTTTTTTTTTTTTTTTTTGTCTCCTTAGGTAAGTTTATTCCCAGATATTTAATTCTTTTTGTTGCAATGGTGAATGGGATTGATTCCTTCTCTTTCTGATTTGTCATTGTTAGTATATAGAAACACAAGTGATTTCTGTGTATTGATTTTGTATCCTGAAACTTTGCCAAATTCACTGATTAGCTCTAGTAATTTTCTGATTCTACCTTTAGGGTTTGTACAGCATGTACAGTATCATATCATCTGCAAACACTAAGAGCTTTACTTCTTCTTTTCCAATCTGGATTACTTTTATTTCATTTTCATCTCTGATTGCTGTAGCTAGAAGAACTATGCTGTAGCTAGCTTCCAGAACCATGTTGAATAATAGGGGTGAAAGTGGATGCTTCCAGTTTTTCACAATTAAGAATAATGTTTGCTGTAGGCTTATCATACATGGCCTTCACTATGTAAAGGTAGGTTCTTTCTATGCTCATTTCTTGAAGACTTTGAATCAGAAGTGCTGAATTTTGTCAGAAGATTTTTCTGCACCTATTGAGATTATCATATGATTTTATCTTTCAATTTGTTAGTATGGTGTATCACATTGATTGATTTGTATATATTGAAGAATCCTTGCATCCCTGGAATAAACTCAACTTGATCATGCTGTATGAGGTTTTTGATGTGTTGCTGAATTCTGTTTGCTAAAATTTTGTTGAGGATTTTTGCGTCTATGTTCATCAGTGATATTGGCTTGTAGTGTTCTTTTTTGTGTGTTGTCTTTGCCTGGTTTTGGAATCAGGGTGATGGTGGCCTCATAGAATGAGTTTGGAAGTGTTTCTTTCTCTGCAATTTTTTGAAAGAGTTTCGAAGTATAGACATTAGCTCTTCTCTGAATGTTTGGTAGAATTCTCCTGTGAAGAAGCTATCTGGTCCTGGGCTTTTGTTTTTTGGGAGATTTTTTTATCACAGCTTCAACTTCAGTGTTTGTAATTGGGTTGTTCATAATTTCTATTTCTTCCTGGTTCAGTCTTGGAAGACTGAACTTTTCTAAGAATCTGTCCATTTCTTCCATGTTATCCATTTTGTTGCCATATGGATGTTCATAGTAGGTTCTTATAATCCTTGTATTTCTGAATTGTCTGTTGCAACTTCTCCTTTCTCATTTCTAATTTTTTTGATTTGATTCTTCTCTCTTTTTTTCTTGATGAGTCTGGCTAAAGGTTTGTCAATTTTGTTTATCTTCTCAAAGAACAAGCTTTTAGTTTTATTAATCTTTACTATTATTTATTTCACTTCTTTTTCATTTATTTCTGCTAGGATATTTATGATTTCTTTCCTTCTACTAATTTGGGGGGGGGGGGGGGTTGTTCTTCTCTTTCCAGTTGTTTTAGGTGTAAAGTTAGGTTGCCTATTTGATGTTTTTCTTTTATCTTGAGGTAGGATTGTATTGCCATAAACTTTTCTCTTAAAACTGCTTTTGCTACATCCCATAGGTTTTGAGTTTGTCGTATTTTCATTGTCATTTTTTTCTAGAAGTATTTTGAGTTCCCTTTTGATTTCTTCAGTAACCTGATGGTTATTTAGAAATGTATTTTTTAATTTCCATGTGTTTGTGTTTCTTAGAGTTTGGTTTTTTTTTTGGTTTTGTTTTTTTTTTTTTTTTGTAATTGATATCTACTCTCATAGCACTGTGATCAGAGAAGATGCTTGATATGATTTCAATTTTCTTAAACTTACTGAGGTTTGATTTGTGGCCCAAGATGTGGTCTATACTGGAGAATGTCCCATGTGCACTTGAGAAGAAGGTGTATTCTTCTCCATTTGAATGAAATGTCCTGAAGACATCAATTAAATCCATCTCATCTAATGTATCATTTAAGATTTATGTTTCCTTATTAATTTTCTGTTTTGATGTTCTGTCTGTTCCTGTGAGGGGGAGTTAAAGTCTCCTACTGTTATTGTGTTACTGTCAATTTCTCGTTTTATGTCTGTTAGTGTTTGTCTTATGTATTGAGCTTCTCCTATGTTGGGTGCATAGATATTTACAATTGTTATGTCTTCCTCTTGGATTGATCCCTTGATCATTATGTAGTGTCCTTCCTTATCTCTTGTAATCTTCTTTATTTTAAGGTCTATTTTGTCTGATATGAGGATTGCTACTCCAGCTTTCTTTTGCTTTGCATTTGCATGGGATATATTTTTCCATCCTCTCACTTTCATTCTATATGTGTCTTTAGATCTGAAGTGGGTTTTTGTAGACAACATACATATGGGTCTTGTTTTTGTATCCTTTCAGCCTATCTATATCTTTTGGTTGGAGCATTTAATCCATTTACATTTAAAGTAATTGATACATATACATTCCTATTGTCATTTTCTTAATTGTTTGGGGTTGATTTTTCCTTTCTTGTATTTCTTAATTATATAAGTCCCTTTAACATTTGTTGTAAAGCTGGTTGGTGATACTGAATTCTCTTAATTTTTGCTTGTCTGAAAAGCTTTTTATTTCTCCATCAATTTTGAATGATATCCTTGCTGGGTACAGTAATCTTGTTTGTAGATTTTTCCCTTTCAGTACTTTAAATATATCCTGCCATTCCCTTCTGGCCTGCAGAGTTTCTGCTGAAAGTTCAGCTGTTAAGCGCATGGAGTTTCCCCTGTATGTTACTTGTTGCTTCTCCCTTGTTGTGTTTAATTTTCTTTCTTTGAGTTTAGTCTTTGTTAGTTTGATTAGTATGTTTCCTGGTGTTTCTCCTGTATGGGACTCTGTGCCTCGTGGACTTTTTTGACTATTTTCTTTTCCATGTTGTGGAAATTTTCAACTATAATCTCTTCAAAAGTTTTCTCATACCCTTTCTTTTCTATTCTTCTTCTGGGACCCCTATAATTCAAATGTTGGTGTGTTTGATATTGTCCCAGAGGTCTCTGAGACTATCCTCAGTTCTTTTCATTCTTTTTACTTTATTCTGCTCTTCAGAAGTTATTTCCACCATTTTATCTTCCAGATCACTCATTCATTGTGCTTCAGATAATCTGCTTTCAATTCCTTCTAGAATATTTTTAATTTTTGTAATTGTGATGTTTTGTTCTTAGTGTTTACCCTTTAATTCTTCTAGGTCTTTCTTAATTGATTCTTGCATTTTCTCCATTTTGTTTTCAAGGTTTTTGATCATCTTTACTATCATTATTCTGAATTCTCTTTCAGGTAGTTTGCCTATTTCCTCTTCATTTATTTGAACTTCTGTGCTTCTAGTTTGTTCCTTCATTTGTTCAGTATTTCTCTGTCTTTTCTTTTTTTTTTTTTTTTAATTGTTGTGTTTGAGGTCTCCTTTTCCCAGGCTTCAACATTGAATTCTTTCTTCCTTTTGATTTCTGCCCTCCTAAGGTTGGTCCAGTGGTTTGTGTAAGCTTCATATAGGGTGAGATTTGTGCTAAGTTTTTTGTTTGTTTCTTTGTGTTTCCTTTGATGGGCAAGGCTGAGTGAGGTGGTAATCCTGTCTGTGGATGATTGGGTTTGTATTTTTGTTTTGTTTGTTGTTTAGTTGAGGCGTCTTGTACAGGGTGCTACTGGTGGGTGGGTGATGCCAGCTGGGTCTTATAGTCAAGTGGTATTCTTGGTGTGAGTTCTCACAATATGAGATTCCCTAGGGTTAGTTCTCTGGTGGTCTAGGATCTTGGAGTCAGGGCTCCCACACCAAAGGCTCAGAGCTTGATCTCTTGTCAGGAACAAAGATTCCAGAAGTGATTTGTTATGGCATTAAGTGAGATTAAAACAAATATTCCAAAATGAGAAACCAAAGATTAACCCCAAATGGCAGTTACAAAATCAGCAAATAATAATTAAAATAACAGAATATACACATATACAATGATAAGCAAAGTCAAAACAGTCCAACAAAAATAAAATACAGTAGATTGACCTGGCTAGCAAAGGAAATCAAAAATTATATTTACCAGTTAAGAACAAAACTAACTGAAGCAGAAATTGGAAAGCAAAAACTAAAGTAAGGTGCCATGTGGGGAATAAAGCAATGAAAACAAAACTAACAAATATGTTGAGAGGAAAGGAAAGAAAGAAAGAATAGATATGCACAGTGAAATAGAGGCAGATGAAGAAGATTTATATATATTAAAGATTAACTGCAATGGGAAAAGAACAGTAAGAAAAGCAAACAAAGAAATAAATGTAGAAATAATATAATATGTTTAAAAAATTAAAACTATAAAAAAGATAAAAGGGAAAAAAAGGCAGAAGAAAGAAAAAAGAAAGAAAGAGAGAAAGGAAAACTCCATAGAAATGCAAAGGCCCAATGTAGAGGCAGAGGTTTATACCAACAATAAAAAATGTGGCTGAGAAAAAAAAAAATCTCAAAAACTTTATTAGATTTCTAGTGCCAATAAAATTGACAACTATAGCAGAGCAGAGCAAAAAGAAAAAGAAATGAAAAAAATCTACAGAACAAGTCAAAACATAAGAATAATAAATGTTTTTCTTGAGTCCTGCTGTTAGGGTCCTTTCCCTCATTGGGAGTCACAGTCCACCTCACCTCCCTAGGATGCCCTCTGACACTGTGCTAATCTCTGGACCTGCTGTGGGGGCAGCTCAGATTCTAATCTGGTCCTACTCCTGTGTGTTCTTCCCTCCAATGTCCGCAGCTGTCAGAACTAGTGCATTGTCTTTTGTGGGAGCTCCCAATGTGCTTTTATATATTCCATAGACACAGGGTCTGCTTAGTTGTTCATGCGGATTTAATCTGCAGCTTGTACAGATGGTGGGAAGGTTTCGGGTCTTCTTCCTTAGCCACACTGCCCCAGGGTTTCAACTGTGGTTCTATTTCCATCTCTGCATGGGGATTGTCCACTGGGGTTTGCCTCCACCACAGGAGTTATGGCCCTATCAGTGTCTTTTTTGAGCCTCTTGTAGCTGGCGATCAGAAGGCCTCTTTGGCCAGTCTTTCGCCATAGCTCTGCCTATTCAGGTGCTTAGAGGGCTCCTTTACCTGGGGACCTTCTCTGTCATTCAGGGCATCAGGCATGTAGAGGGGCCCCCCTGGCTGGGGTCTTACTCTATAGATCAGCACGTCAGGTATTTAAAGGGGCACCCTGGGTGGGGTCCTTCTCTGTAGTTCAGTATGTCAGGTGTTTGATGGGCTAAGCTCTCTATTCTTCAGCTGCAGGTGTTGGCATGTGGGGAGAGAAAGGCTATGGTGATGGCTCCACCCGCTACATGTGACTCAGCAGTACTGCCTTCCTTCCATGGCTGCCCGACTCTCCTCCACAGGCATTTCCCACCACAATCTTCTCCCTCACATCCCCTCGATACGTCTCTCCACAGTCAACAGTAACCCTCACCCTAGGATTGTTCCACAATTCCTAAACTCCAGCTCCCAGCTGCTGCACCTTCCAGGGAACCTGTGTCCTTGTCCAGGGTATGTATGACTGTGGAAGGACTATCTGATTCTTATTCTTTTAGGCTGCCACAGATCAGCTGTTTCACTCTCAGCCTTAAATGTTTTTCCTCTGACTCAGACAATTGCCCTGAGGTGGGAATCAGACCCCTTCTTCAGTTCCCCTACCTGCTAAGCGCAGGTCCAGTCCTAATAACACTCTTGTTTTCCCCCCTAGTTCCTTGTCCTTCTGAGTTTTGTGTGGTTCTATACATTCTTTTCTGCTAGTCAGGTACTCCTATCCACTCTCAACTGATATTCTGCAGGCACTTCCGTGTCTGAAGGTGTATCCCTGATGTATCCACGGAGAGAGACGTACTCTATATCCACTTACTTCTCAACCATCTTGTTCTCTCGAATTGATGCTTTTGAACTGGAATGTTGAAGAAGACTCTTGAGAGTCCCTTGGACTGCAAGGAGGTCAAACCAGTTAATCCTAAAGGAAATCAGTCCTGAATATTCATTGGAAGGACTGATGCTGAAGCTGAAACTCCGATACTTTGGCCACCTGATGTGAAAAACTGACTCATTGGAAAAGACCCTAATGCTGGGTAAGATTGAAGGCAGGAGGAGAAGGGGATGACAGAGGATGAGATGGTTGCATGGCATCACTGACTCAATGGATGTGAGTTTGATTAAGCTCTGGGTGTTGGTGATGGACAGGGAAGCCTGGCGTGCTACAGTACATGGGGTCACAAAGAATCAGACACAACTGAGTGACTGAACTGAATAGAATCTGGGTGATATAATTAGAAAGAAATGGGGCTTCACTTGTGCATGAGAAGGCAAGTCTACAAATGCCCAGTCACTCTTAATATAAAAATCTTGGCTATAACAAGCAAACAACATAAAGGGTGAGTGTTGTCTCCAAGGAAGTAATTACTAATGCACTTGAAGAACTAAGAAAATTATATCGTCTTTTGTTGTTCAGTCCCTAAGTAGCAACAAATCAAATATCAGAACTATGTCTCAGATATAATCTAATTTATTACATTTAAAGGTTGTTTGCAGTACTCGCAATTCTTATTACCCAGGGGTCTTCAATTTTGTCTCCCATATTTGTCATTGATCTTCAGAACATTTCCTAGGAACATGACATTTAAAAGAAACTTGGTCTCAAAGGGTAGTCAACACCATATCCTTCTGACTGGCCTTGGTTACATACACACATTTGCTAACTAGATCTCTTTTGCCAAATGGAAACATCACATTCAGCAATATTCTGAGGTTATTTTCCCAAATATTTTGGCATTTCTCCATGGCAATTATTCACTCTAAACTCATCACATAACTATTCCACGATGGGCAAAGAGTCTGCCATTCACCTACAATCATACATACTTAAGAATCAAAGTTATTAACTGAGGATAAAAATATGAAAACCCAACAAACCATGCACTTAAGATTTTTAAAATTATCTGTTCCAAATGGCTCTGCCAAAAAGAAAAGAAAAGAAAAAAAAAAACTTTAAAGCATAATGTTTGATAACAGTTTCAGGCTATTTTTCTATTGCGAACATGCCTGCCTTTCATTATCTCCACAGATTCTAGGAAGACAAAAGTTAATGAACAGAATTACTAAAATAGCTTCCTAATTGCCTTTGAGTGCAGACCACATTTAACAAAATGTGTCATGTTTCTGATCTATTTCTGCCTCCATGTATAGCGAAATGACAGAAGAGGAGTTGAAAATGTCTCCATATTCTCTAGAAAAAAGTCTTAGATTTAAAAAACATAAAATAGAGATTTAACCGCTAATCAAGAATATAAGCTACAATCTTCATGGCTTCAAAACTTAATGGCAAGCTTTCATCATCTCCCCAGGGCTTTAAAATGATCAATACTTATCTAATGGTTATAGCCATAAGTTGGATTATTCAGTTCTAAAAAGACGTGATAATATTTCTCAAACATCATTTTGCAGCCATTTCTTCAAAATTATGATCTTATACAGAATAGCTTGCTACAAAGAATACATTAATAACTATAATGTTATTTATGTGAGATAAATAACCACTGTGTTTTTAAAATTAGAAAATATAGCCAAAAGAACTGGCTTTTTTATTTTCTTACCTCATATATTTAAATCTTAATAAAACCCTGATGTGATGCTTAAAATTTGTCAATATCTTTTTTTAATTAAATGACCTAAAGCCTGAGAATAAAACACAGATAGTCTTTGCAGTTTTCTTACTTTTTGATAGTGCTTCTTAAGTGCCTTAAAAGTTGGTTCCCATAACCTATGTTTTCTTTGCCTTAAAGGCACAAAAGTTAAAAGTAGCTTTTACTCAGTTCCTTCCCCAAATTGGTCAAAGATCCAGTCACTAATGGTCATCATAAGTAAGGTTGCTTGGCAACGAATCCTGCCCACCCTCTGGAGCTGCCTGAGTGCATCAGTTCTGATACCAAATTAACACAGGTCAATCATTAATACAGAAACTAAAGATGAAAAGAGAACATGTTAGTGGAGCACCCCATGAGTAAATTGTTTGAAAGTTTTAGAAAGAAAAATTTCTGCAAGATTTTTCCCCATTAATTTCTGCAAGATTTTTCTCCCTCTATTTTTTCCTTTGTGTAAACAAACACATGTGCAAAAAGATCTTAAGAACTTAATTATTAAGTTATATCTTAAGAACTTAATTATTGATCTACTCCATAAATATCTCATGTGCTAAAGGAAGACTTTTTGTTCTATTTATACTTTGCATCACCTTTACATCTTTGGGGGTGATAAATTTCATTCTTTTTAATAAAGTTTTTCTTTATTTTGGGCTTCCCTGATAGCTCAGTTGGTAAAGTATCCACCTGCAACGCAGGAGACCATGGTTTGATTCCTGGTCAGGAAGATCTGCTGGAGAAGGGATAGGCTACCCATTTCAGTATTCCTGGCTTCCCTTGTGGCTCACCTGGTAAAGAATCCACTTGCAAGGCAGGAGATCTTGGTTCGATGCCTGGGTTTGGGAGATCCCCTGAAGAAGGGAAAGGCTACCCACTCCAGTATTCTGGCCTGGAGAATTCCATGGACTACAGGCCATGGAGTAGCAAAGAGTCTGACATGAAGGAGTGACTTTCACTTTTCTTTATTTTGGATATCTTGAGTTTATGAACATCTCACTCAGGCTCTCTACCCATCAAGGAATGGTTTTAATCAATTATTATATATACACAGAGTATTTATTCAGCTTAAGAATAGTAAACTGGAGAGAGTAAAATGAAAAGTCAAATGAAAATCAATTGTAGCTCAATCCTCAATATATGATAGAGACAAACTTCATTCTTAAAATGGAAAATTTGGAATAGATGCCATTGCATTATCCCTACTTTAGGAAGCAAACCTTAAATGGAGCTTAGGGTTGACCATATTTCTTACGGAATGTCTTTGGGATCAATATATATGGAAGAAAGTAGAAGGACGCAACACTAAGCAGAGAGCGCAGCTCAGACGCAGGCTCGACTGTTTCAGGGGACTCCACAGGGAATCTAGAGCTGTGATGGCCCCATCAAAGTTGTCCCATGGGTGGTAGAAATAGCCAGGTTAACATACTTCCATCTTGATCAGTCACTGGATATTGGCCATGCGTGGAAGGACATGAACTTGGGCAAGGCAGCAATCCCCGGAGAGTCTAATAACTGAATGCTGTCCACTGAAAGCATTCTGAAAAGCAAAGACAAGTATTCTCTTGCAGGGGGATCTCAGTGGTGAATCTCCATGCCCACAATAGACACTTGTCAAAGTACTTTGCAGTCAGCCTCAGTTCCTCCCCTTCTTGCCGATGCCTCATTTCCCTTTCCTTATATCTGCTGTCAATGCCAGTGTTTATTAAACTTACTTATGGATTCCATTTAATAACAATGAAAAAATATATCAGAATGCAGTGGGGCATCTAAGCCTGTGTGCTGCAACTACTGAACCAATGCACCACAACTAGAGAGAAGCATCAAAAGATCACGCGTGTCTCAACGAAGATCCCTTGTGCTGCAACTAAGACCAGATACAGCCAATAAATAAATAAAAATATATCAGAGATAATCAGTGTTGATTTAGACTGTCATAAGCATAAAATCTTTGAAATAGCTGCAAATTTGTATTCTTTAAGTTTATACCTGTTAAAATTGTAGAAAAATTAGGTTTAAAATATAATTATAAGCAAATGACAAGAACTTTCAACATAACATTAATATGCTAGATAATCTTCTCTTGGTTTAACAGGTGAAAGATCAAACATCAAAATAGATATAGTTCTCTGGCTTGGCAATAATAATAATAGTAGTAGTAGTAGTAATAATAAATAATGTAAAGAAAGCTAGCTGTTTTAAGTTTCAAGAAATGATATTATATTTAAAAGTCTTTTGCAGAACAATCTGAATGCTTCAATAAGATGACATTTAGCAACCCTTTAAAATTCTGTTTTTCCTTGCCAGTGTGGTTATCAAGGCATATTGTACCACACTGAGAATCAGGAACAGAAAAACTCATATAAATAATACATACTATTTCCTCAATATATGCTATTCACTCATTAAAGAATTTTACTGTCATTCTTTCATTTAGCTCACAAAAGAGAACTGTGTGGTAGATTTTACTAATAACATATTTTTATAAAGAGTAAGATTGAGGCAAAGAGAATTTAAAAAACTAACACAAGATCTCAAAACTTGACTGTGTTTGTGTGTGTATATACATACATGTATTTTGAATTTTTAAATTATCTTATTGCATTTTTATTTGCTGCAAATATGCTATTTGTTATCCAAAGAACTGTCACAAAATCACTATTAATTTTGCTTTATTTTAACATGAATCATAAACCCAAAGTATTCGTGTTTTTTATGACTACAGTATTTCAAGTTATTTAGTGATTTCAAAAGTATTTTCTGGGATATTATGCATATGAGGGCTTCCCTCATATATATGAGGTGGAACTAGTGTTAAAGAACCTGCTTGCTGATGCAGGAGACATAAGAGATGCAGGGATATGAAGCTACACATTAAAATATATATCTCATAGTTAATGAAATAGAGAATAATCTGACTAATATGGACTATAGAACATTTTACTTCAAGAAAGAGATGAGAAGAAAAATTTTCTAATTTTATGTTCATGTAAAAGCAGTTCTTATACAGGTTAGTAACCTCTGCAAGGCTTCCCTGGTGGCTCAGACAGTAAAAAATCCACTTGCAAAGCAGGAGACTCAGGTTCAATCCCTGGATTGGGAAGATCCCCTGGAGAAGGGAATGGCTACCCGCTCCGGTATTCTTGCCTGGAGAATCCCATGGACAGAAGAGCCTAGCAGGCAATAGTCCATGGGGTTGCGAAGAATCGGACACAACTGAGAGACTAAGCATGCATACACTCAACTCTGTAACAAGCAACATAATTAAAAAGAAAACAACATGATTTCAGCATGTAACTCTTGATAATTATGTTTACAATATTTACTGAGTAAAAAATTTCACAGTATATAATGAGTCTGAATTAATTAAGTTGAAATAGAGGAATAGAGGTAATATTTCAAACGCCATAGAAAGTAAACATAAACACAGCATTTGTCTTTGACTATTCTAGTAAATAGTAACCTTAGCTGTATAAAAACCAGTGTATTAAAAAAAAATGGGATATGCAGTTAGATAATGATTTCTTTGCATAAATAAACATTTTAGGCCAAAATGAGATGCACGATATACAGTTTGTTGATGCTGCTGCTACTGCTAAGTCGCTTCAGTCGTGTCCGACTCTGTGCGACCCCATAGATGGCAGTCCACGAGGCTCCCCCGTCCCTGGGATTCTCCAGGCAAGAAAGCAATAAACTTTGAATAACTGGTGCTCTCAGAGAAGATATTTTATGAGATGCTCATGACTACAGAATAAGAAAACATTTTCATGGTCTATCAAGTCCATCCTTTGACAGAAGGATAAGAGCAAAATTTGGGGCAATAAAAAGAATCTGTATGAGACTTTACTAAAAGAAAAAATATCACATTTTTCTCTTTTTGTTATTTCATTTTCAGCATATAGGTCTTCCTTTTTTCAACACCAGGCATCGTCTGTGAAAACAGGTAAGAGTCCATTTGCTTCTCCTTCACAGAACATATATTCTTGGAAAGTCATGGTGTTTTTTGTCACTGATCGCCATGCACACGTTACCAGTCCCAGGGGAAGATTCCAACTACACAAATAGGAAAGATCATCACAATGCCAGGGGTGGAAGTTCAGATACTTTTACCCACTGCATCCTGTGATCAGAGTGACCAAGAAGGGCCCCAGTGTGGTCAAACACTGGATGTAATAATGATTTACTTACCTAGAGAAGATAAAGAACAAGATCAGCTTCAGTAGCTGGTGGTGCTCTCCAGTGGCCAAAAGGTTCTCTCCCCAACACCTACGTGCACCTCATTCCCACCCTGCTGCGGGGTTGTGACCTGTGGTCCACATGCTTCAAGAGAAGGCTAGGTGATAAGAAACAGGATGTGGAGAATCTTCCTCTCTAGATAAAATATACTCCAAGCCCAATAACCATTTTTATGTGGCTGAGTGGGGGTGAAAGGACTACATGCACAAGGACTATCTTTCCCAACAATTTTCATCTCTGGATTAATTCTGCAGTATCTCTAAGATATCCCAACATCTCCTGTAAGATTTACAAGCAAAAGCCCAAAGTTTTTCATGGTATTGAAAAGCACTGAAGAAATTCACAAAAGAATTCATCCCATTGAAGATTTATTGTAACTATTGCTGATGCTTTATATATTGTGGAAGCAATGTCCTGCATAATATAATAGAGATTTAAGGTAATATGCTTTCAGACAATAGAGACCAGTGTAGTTTAATATCACCTGATGATACACAGCTTCTTCTTTTAATGTAGTAGAACTTTTTTCTTCTCCAGGGCTTCTTTGGTGGTGCAAAGAATCCTCCCACAATGTAGGAAACCCAGATTTTATCCCTGAGTAGGGAAGATCCCCAGGGGAATGAAATGGCAATTCACTCTAGTATTCTTGCCTGGGAAATACCATGGAGAGAGGAGCCTGGTTGGCTACAGTCCAAAGGATGACCAAGAGTTGTACACAACTGAGCCTAACACACATTCTTTACAAGACCTCTGAAGTAATCCTGTCACTCAGTGGTCAGTGTGTTTTAGTTCTTTCTGCTCTGCTCCACAGTATAGATTTCATAAACATAGCTAGATTTTGCTTTTATCAATTTACCTCTTGAATTTAATTAGTCTCTAAGGCAGATGACACCACCCTTATGGCAGAAAGTGAAGGGGAACTAAAAAGCCTCTTGATGAAAGTGAAAGAAGACAGTGAAAAAGTTGGCTTAAAGCTCAACATTCAGAAAACGAAGATCTGGTCCCATCACTTCATGGGAAATAGATGGGGAAACAGTGGAAACAGTGTCAGACTTTATTTTGGGGGGCTTCAAAATCACTGCAAATGGTGACTGCAGCCATGAAATTAAAAGACGCTTACTCCTTGGAAGGAAAGTTGTGACCAACCTAGATAGCATATTCAAAAGCAGAGACATTATTTTGCCAACAAAGGTCCATCCAGTCAAGGCTATGGTTTTTCCAGTGGTCATGTATGGATGTGAGAGCTGGACTGTGAAGAAAGCTGAGCACCAAAGAATTGATGCTTTTGAACTGTGGTGTTGGAGAAGACTCTTGAGAGTCCCTTGGACTGCAAGGAGATCCAACCAGTCCATTCTAAAGGAGATCAGTCCTTGGTGTTCTTTGGAAGGAATGATGCTAAAGCTGAAACTCCAGTACTTTGGCCACCTCATGCGAAAAGTTGACTCATTGGAAAATATTCTGATGCTGGGAGGGATTGAGGGCAGGAGGAGAAGGGGACAACAGAGGATGAGATGGCTGGATGGCATCACTGACTCGATGGACATGAGTCTGAGTGAACTCCGGGAGTTGGTGATGGACAGGGAGGCCTGGCATGCTGCAATTCATGGGGTCACAAATAGTTGGACACGACTGAGCAACTGAACTGAACTGAAGGACATATACTCTAGAACACCAAACACTTGGTAACTGCCTCAATATCTGATTTTTGATCCAATTATTTACAATTCTAAAAGGAAAAAAAAATTTTAATTGTTTATTCAAATGTTGCTACAGAAGTTCAACTAAGCATGTTATCAGATGATCAATGAGTATTACTTTACAAAAATATATAAATTTTTCTCAAGGCCACTGCATCAACAGCACTTTGTTGG
The DNA here is from genome assembly GCF_023091745.1 of Budorcas taxicolor. Classification (NCBI taxonomy): domain Eukaryota; kingdom Metazoa; phylum Chordata; class Mammalia; order Artiodactyla; family Bovidae; genus Budorcas; species Budorcas taxicolor. The sequence continues at coordinate 22,303,311 of NC_068934.1, forward strand.
CACTAAAGTAAACAACTGGGGCTCTTTATTGCTATTTCATTGTCTCAGCAAGGTAATCTTAATTTCCTTTTGCTAATAACTTGTGTACTGAGACAACATATTGAATATTCTCAGCACACTCAGGACCAGGATATGACAATGGAAGTATGGTTGGGGAAATTTAAAAAGGAGAATTTATTTAGTTTGCAAAATCTGCTAAAAATGCAAATCCTAAACCTCAATATATTTCTTCCACAGCAGGTGAAACCAACTGTATCAAAGATTCTGTTGAATTAGGACGTCTCATTTTCCTCCTGAATATTTGCAGATGCACTACTGAGATTTGGGCAATGATGAAAAAGGAGGTATTATGTAAAAATATTGCAGCATTTAAGTGTTAAGCAAGATGATTATTTGAACAATCTAATAATCTAAAAAAGTAAAAGAGAGTTAGCATCTAGGAGAACCAGGAGGAATGAAGATATGGGGCTCAGAGGCAGTATTAAATAATAGCCTGGAAATTGATCTCTAACAACTGAGGGTCACGATTCCCTGGAAAAGAGCTCAGACCAGGGCAATATGAGACTTCAGTTTTCCAGGAAGGTGAGGTAACAGAAACTATTTACAGCTATGATCTGAGAAGCACCACAAATACACCATGATATTCAGCAGAGCAAGATGGCTTTGGTCTCAATGGAAACTAAGAGAACTTAAAAGAAACCAAAGCCCAGACTGGAGAACTACAATCTACTCTTAATCACCATCTTTTTTAACAGTCTGTTTCTAAACTCCTCGTCATTGCCCAGTCACTTATAACATATGCATTTGCGTGTGTGCTTTGTTTTGTTTTTTTGCTAAATTATATGATAAGCAAGTGAAGAAACTAGTCTACATTTGATCATTTTTCTCTTACTTTCCTTCTCCTGCCTATTTTTTGGAGCAGTGCTAGAAACAGTAAAGTGAAAAATACACTAAGCTTTATGTATTCTAATGGCATCAACATTTATGTGTGCTTGATAACTTTCTCTTCTTAAAATGATAACCTGTGTCTTCAAGACCTAGACTAGAAAAACTCAACTTTCTGTAGCTATAACTAGAATACACCTGCTGCCCTGAAAACACCCCTCCACTGTTCTGATCACTAGCGTGTGTAACCACTACACAGCTCCCCTTGTCACAGCTGTTGTTCTGTCACTAAGTCATGCCCCACTCTTTGGGACCTCATGGACTGCAGCACACCAGACTTTCGTGTCCTTCACTATCTCCCAGAGTTTTCTCAAATTCATGTCCATTGAGTCGGTGATGACATGCAACCATCTCATCCTCTGTTTCTCACTTCTCTTCCTGCCTTCAATCTTTCCCAGCATCAGGGTTTTTTCTAATGAGTTGGTTCTTTCCATCATGTGGCCAAAGTATTGGAGCTTCAGCTTCAGCATCAGTCCTTCCAATGAATATTCAGGGTTGATTTCCTTAGGATTGACTGGTTTGATTTGGCTGTTCAGGGAACCCTCAAGAGTCTTCTCCAGTACCACAGTGCAATTCTTTGGCACTCAGCCTTCTTTATGGTCCAACTCACATTCATATGTGGCTACTGGAAAAACCATAGTTTTGACTGGACAGACCTTTGTCCAAAAGGGATGGCTCTGCTTTTTAATAAGCTGTCTAGGTTGGTCATAATTTTCCTTCCAAAGAGCAAGCATCTTGTAATTTCATGACTGCAGTCATTGTCTGCAGTGATTTTGGAGCCAAGAGAATAAATCTGCCACTGTTCCACTTTTTCCCCATCTATTTGTCATGAAGTGATGGGACCAGATGCCATGATCTCTGTTTTCTGACTGTTGAGTTTTAAGCCAGTTTTTTTCACTCTCCTCTTTCACTCTCATCAAAAGCTCTTTAGTTCCTGTTCACTTTCTGCCATTAAAGTGGAATAATCTACCTATCTTATATTGTTAACACTTCTCCTGGAAATATTGATTCCAACCTGTGATTTATCGAGCCTGGCATTTTGCCTGATGTCCTCTGCATAGAAGTTAAATAAGCAGGGTGACAATATATTGTCTTGTCCTACTCCTTTCCAAATTTTGAATCAGTCCATTATTCCATGTCTGTTCTAACTCTTGCTTCTTGACCTGTATACAGGCTTCTTAGGAGGCAGGTATGGTGGTCTGGTATTCCCATCTCTTCAGCAGTTTTCCACAGTTTGTTGTTATCCACACAGTCAAAGGCTTTAGTGTAGTCAATGAAGCAGAAGTAGACATTTTACTTGAATTCCCTCTCTTTCGCTGTGATCCAGCAGATGCTGTCAATTTGATCTCTGGTTCCTCTGACTTTTGTAAATCCAGCTTGTACATCTAGAAGTTCTCATGTACTGTTGAAGACTAGCTTGAAGAATTTTGAGAATTACCTTGCTAGCATGTGAAATGAGTACAATTGTACAAAAGTTTGATATTCTTCGGCATTGCTTTTCTTTGGAATTGGAATGAAAACTGACTGCTTCCTTATCATTATACTGGTGTGATATTGATCAAAAGAAGCAAGTATGAGTAGCAGCAGCATTTAAGTTCTAAATATGAAATATATATAAATTAGAAATTAAAGTATACATTACCAAATTAAGTAGTAGACAATACAAATTTGGTCAATAGGTATATGAAGGAAAGAAGTTTGGTATGTAAAATGTCACTCAGAAAGCACAGAACAGACAAATTGAAAAGATTAGATCATGCAAACCTGCAATTTTTTTGTTCTTTATTGTTTACATACCTAAAAGATGATGCTGTGAAAGTGCTGTACTCAATATGCTAGCAAATTTGAAAAAGTCAGCAGTGGCCACAGGACTAGAAAAGGTCAGTTTTCATTCCAATCCCAAAAAAAGGCAATGCCAAAGAATGTTCAAACCACCACACAATTGCACTCATTTCACAAGCTAGTAAAGTAATATTCAAAATTCTCCAAGCCAGGCTTCAGCAGTGTATGAACTGTGAAATTCCAGATGTTCAAGGTGGAATTAGATAAAGCAGAGAAACCAGAGATCAAATTGCTCACATCTGTTGGATCATCGAAATAGCAAGAGAGTTCCAGAAAAACATCTACTTCTGCTTTATTGACTATGCCAAAACCTTTGACTGTGTAGATCACAACAAACTGTGGAAAATTCTTAAAGAGATGGGAATACCAGACCACCTGACCTGCCTCCTGAGAAATCTGTATGCAGATCAAGAAGCAACAGTTAGAACCCAGACATGGAACAACAGACTGGTTTCAAATTAGGAAAGAAGTACGTCAAGGCTTTTTTAACTTATGTCACCCTGCTTTTTTGACTTATGTGCAGAATACATCATGGGAAATACCAGGCTGGATGAAGCACAAGCTGAAATCAAGGTTGCTAGGAGAGATATCAATAACCTCAGATACGCAGATAACACCACCGTTATGGCAAAAAGCAAAGAAGTACAAAGAGCCTCTTGATGAAAGTAGAAGAGGAGAGTGAAAAAGCTGGCCTAAAGCTCAACATTCATAAAAACTAAGATCATGGCATCAGGTTCCATCACTTCATGGAAAATAGATGGGGAAACAATGGAAACAGTGAGAGATTTTATTTTGGGGAGGGCTCCAAAGTCACTGCAGATGGTGACTGCAGTCATGAAATTAAAAGATGCTTGATCCTTGGGAAAAAAAAGCTATGACAAAGCTAGAAAGCATATTAAGAAGCAGAGACATTACTTTGCTGACTAAGTTCTGTCTAGTCAAAGCTATGGTTTTTCCAGCAGTCATGTATGGATGGGAGAGTTGGACTATAAACAAAGCTGAGTGCCAAAGAATTGGTCTCTTCAAACTATGATGTTGGAGAAGACTCTTGAGAGTCCCCTAGACGGCAAGGAGATCCAAACAATCAATCCTAAAAGGAAATCAGTCCTGAATATCCATTGTAAGGACTGATGCTGAAGCTGAAACTCCAATACTTTGTCCACCTGATGTGAAGAACTGACTCATTGGAAAAGACTCTGATTCTGGGAAAGACTGAAGGCAGGAGAAGGGGACAATAGAGTATGAGAGGATGGAATCACCAGCTCGATGGACATGAATTTGAGCAAGATCCGGGAGTTGGTGATGGACAGGGAAGCCTGGCATGCTGCAGTCCATGGGGTGGCAAAGAATTGGACATGACTGACTGACTGAACTGAACTGAACTGAACTTCACAATATTATTGTATTTAATCTCCACAGCAGTTCTATAAAGAAGCTGATTTTATTCTTATTTTACAGATGAAGAAAGTGAACAGTAGAGATTGGTTTGCCCGTCTTAAGTGTGTATGCAAAATCTGAACACAGCCTCAACTTTGGATTCTTTAGCTACTGCCGAATGATTCCTTCAGCATGCAGGCAGTTAAAACTCACCCTGGCAACACATTCTGCAGGACCGTGTATTCCATAATGACTAAAAATTAAATTAATCTTCAGGAGCTTAGAGTTAAATAAATAATCACAGAGAAATAGAGAAATTTTTATTCTGGGAAGATCATAGTAAAAGCTCTGATGGGATGACAATACACACTAGAGTAGAAAGAAAGGCATATTAAAAAAATAAATAAACAACCTTAGGTGTATCTGAGAAGCATCTTGGAGAGTGAAACTTGAGTGGGCTTCAAAAATAATTTTGTTAGATTTATAGGGTGGCCAAGAATATTCTAGGCAAAAAGAGTAGCTTGAGCAAAAAGTTAGAGGCAAGAAAAGAATCAGGATTTTGGAAGATAGTTTATAAGTCAATAAGATTAAAATGCCAGGTGCATAGGGAATGTAATCACCGATGAGATTAGTAAAGTGAGAAGGAATGAAATCTAAAGAGTTTTTCAAGTCAGGCTTAGGTTTTGAACTTAACATGTTCTCCAGAGTCTGTCCTAGGCTCTTTTTTCAACACAGAGAAGACAACATAACTATGGGAAATGTAAGAAGTTATCAGTTCATTAAAGATGATCACATCTTCTCAGATGTTGCCTGTTTTTGAATGCAGCTTCCCAAGGCATGAAATGTCATGACAAAGAATATGGACAAGCATATTCACAATACAGAAAAATCTAAATTATTCTATTGCAAAATTCTTTAGAAAAAAAATCTATGTATAGAGAAGAGATTTAAATTATCCTTCAGAGAATGGCAAGCCAAAATGAGATCCTTAAAGGATTCTTCTCCCAGTTGAAAGAAATGAAAGAAATTAAGAGAGAAAAGACAAAAGGGATGAAAAAATGAATGAATGAACAAATATAGACAATACATCTATAAAAACGAAAATTAAATGCAGGTACCAGCTTCTTCACACATGTTGGTTGAGTAATAAACATTGCAAATAATTTAGAACCCAGATAATTTGCAAATTGATGGATGCACCCTGCCAAACATCACATTGAAGAATCACCTTGAAAATGACATCTGGAAGTGTATAATAAATGAAGAGAAAAAGAAGAAAATAATTTACTAAATGCTTTTGTTAGGTAGTTAGAATAGGAAACAGGAGTCCAGAATGGCGGTGGCTGAAAGACAAGGAAGGGAAAAGCCCGCTAAAATAGAACAAAGGAAGGTCCGAGGACCGGGGTGAGGACCTCAGGTAAAACAAACAACACTCCTGGCTAGCCCCAGTTTACATAGGGCAGGCCCAGGGGGAGAAAAAACATAAAAAGAGGACCCAAAGGGCTGGGGGCCTCTCTCTCTCTCTCTCTCTCTCTCTCACGCTGGTGCACTCCCCCACTCTGTTCACTTCACCTCTTCGGGTTGGAATGCCCTCGCGCCTCGAGGATGGATTCACTTGCTAATTTATAAATAAAATAGAGCTGGAACACTGATTTGTCTAAGAGCTATAACACAATCTGTCAAAGACCCAGGAGCTGTGATGCCCCGAGGGCTTTAACGTCTGTCACTCCAAATCTTTGTTGTGATGAGACAGAACCGAGGAGTACACACTCAGCTGACACTTTTATTCACTTATACACTTCTTTATGGAAAGAACCTGTGAGTAGGGAAGAACTAAAGCTGGGAGGAAAAAACAGACTTGCATCTTTATAATTTGAGTCATCTACTCTGCTGTTTTTATCCAACAAATATACAGTACATACTAACTTCAAGGTACTTTTCTAGGCATTTAATAATCTGCAGCTCATTTAATTTTTATAACAATATTAAGAGGTAGATACAGTTATTATCACTATTTTTCAAAGGAGAAAACTAAGGTACATCATTAATTTGCAGAAAATTAGATATACTATCAGGAGAAAGATAATTGTCAGTCCACGTGCATAACAACTAGACTACACCTTTTTATGTTTCTTTGCAAATTGTTTTCCAAGAGGTAGTGAAAATGTTATTACTCAAATAAATTTTTTAAAAAGATTTATTAGCCTTTGTTTTGATAACAGACATTCTCTAGCTGGCTAGGATGTTGTGACAGGTAATGACTGTGCCTGTCTGGACCTCAATTTCTGTTAGACAAGGCAAGCAATGCATAATTAAATCAGGAAATAAGCAAGAGTATTTCAAAGAGGAATAGGAATCATGAAGAAGATAAGGGGTTATTTGCAGGGAGTAACTGAAGGTAAAACAAAATTTACAAACCTATGTAAACTGGACCACAATAAACTGTGGAAAATTCTTCAAGAGATGGCAATACCAGACCACCTGACTTGCCTCTTGAGAAATCTGTATGCAGGTCAGGAAGCAACAGTTAGAACTGGACATAGAACAACAGACTAGTTCCAAATAGGAAAAGGAGTATGTCAAGGCTGTATATTGTCACCCTGCTTATTTAACTTCTATGCAGAGTACATCATGAGAAATGCTGGGCTGGAAGAAGCACAAGCTGGAATCAAGATTGCTGGGAGAAATATCAATAACCTCATATATGCAGATGAAACCACCCTTATGGCAGAAAGTGAAGAGGAACTAAAAAGCCTCTTAATGAAAGTGAAAGAGGAGAGTGAAAAAGTTGGCTTAAAGCTCAACATTCAGAAAACGAAGATAATGGCATCTGGTCCCATCACTTCATGGGAAATAGATGAGGAAACAATGAAAACAGTGTCAGACTTTATTTTGGGGGCTCCCAAATCACTGCAGATGGTGATTGCAGCCATGAAATTAAAAACCACTTACTGCTTGGAAGGAAAGTTGTGACCAACCTAGATAGCATATTCAAAAGCAGAGACATTACTTTGCCAACAAATGTCCATCTAGTCAAGGCTATGGTTTTTCCTGTGGTCATGTATGGATATGAGAGTTGGACTGTGAAGAACGCTGAGCGCCGAAGAATTGATGCTTTTGAACTGTGGTGTTGGAGAAGACTCTTGAGAGTCCCTTGGACTGCAAGGAGATCCAACCAGTACATTCAAAAGGAGTTCAGTCCTGGGCGTTCTTTGGAAGGAATGATGCTAAAGCTGAAACTCCAGTACTTTGGCCACTTCATGCGAAGAGTTGACTCACTGGAAAAGACTCTGATGCTGGGAGGGATTGGGGGCAGGAGGAGAAGGGGACGACAGAGGATGAGATGGCTGGATGGCATCACCGACTTGATGAACGTGAGTTTGAGTGAACTCCAGGAGTTGGTGATGGACAGCGAGGCCTGGCATACTGTGATTCACGGGGTCATAAAGAGTTGGACACAACTGAACGACTGAACTGAACTGAACTGATGCAAACTGACTCTAGGTGTTAGATCCAACTGTCCCCTCAACAGACAGAGTTGATTTACATATCTCCAGACAAGAATCAATCATTTCATTGCAATCAGCTATCTACAACTTACACAGCTGCAAAATAGCTCAAAGACAATGAAAGACCAAGTCCTACAAAATCAAATATCCCAGAAGGATATGCTATAGATAAGATGTAGTTTTCCATTGATTCTGCTCAATAATCTTTGTCCATTTCTTTTCAAAATCTTCCACAAGTTTGGCTAACACTCTCTGTGTCATAGATAACTGGTGTCATATAAGTTTTACTTAAATGACTTAGAAACATAAACCTCAAGTCAAGATTCTCTCTGTATTCTGACTCATTTACTATTTCCCTATATGTTGCTACTGTTGGTGTTTAGTCGCTTAAGTGGAGTGAAGTGAAGTGATGTGAAGTGAAAGTCACTCAGTCACATCTGACTGTTTGTGACCCCATGGACTAATACAGTCCATGGAATTCTCCAGGCCAGAATACTGAAGTGGGTAGCCTTTCCTTTCTCTAGGGGATCTTCCCAACCCAGGGATTGAACCCATGTCTCAGCAAATTCTTTACCAGCTGAGCCATAAGGGAAGTCGTGAAATCATGTCCAGCTCTTTGTGACCCTGTGGGCTGTAACCCACCAGGCTCTTCTGTCTGTGGAATTTCCCAGGCAAGAATACTGGAGTAGGGGGCCACTTCCTTGTCCAGGGATCTTCCCAACCCAGGGATAGAACCCAGGTTTCCTGTTTGTTCAGCAAATTCTTTACCATTGAGCCACCTGGGAAGCTGACTACCTATGTGATACCTCTACAATGTCTAAAAGGCATCTGAACTTTAAAATATATATATATATATATATATATATATATATATGTATGTACACATTTATATACATATAAACTATTGAATTTTTCACTGAACCTATTTCTTTTTCACTTCTCACTAACATAGTAAATGACATCACTATCCATCCAATGACTCAAACTCAGAAACCTTAGGTGTCATACTAGGTTCTTTATTCCATCAGACTCAGACTCCATGTAAAATCTATTAGCAACTCCCATCCATCAGCTTTTCCTCCAGACTGCATTTTGATCCCTTCATTCTTACTCCTCGTGGTTGTTGCCACCTGTGGTCAAACTGTTTTCCTCTCTGAGTTGACAACTTCAGTAATTTTGAGTGTCATCTCCCTTTTTCTATTCTTGTCCCTCTCCTTTCCATTCTCCTAACAGCAAGCAACCAACGCATCCTTCATCAATGTAAATTAGATCAGATCATCATGAGGTTTAAAATCCTTTGGTGCATTTCCATAGAATAAAAAGCAAATCACTCACCATGGGTCTGTCAGGCTCTTTATGAGCTGCCTATCTACGTCTGCAATGGCATCTAGTACTCAATGGCATTTTAAATATATGTACAACAGTACAGACACTTGGAGTCTCCACTCCTCAGATATAACATGGTTCCTATCTCAAAACTCCTTCACTTTCCAGCATCCTTGTCTGTCCCAGTCTTTCTTGGCTCTTCCTGGAGCTTGATCCTTCTCGAACTTCAGATTTCAACTTTAAAATCCACTCTGCAGTCTGACCTCCCTATCAGAGAGAGGTCATCCCTTCTCCTTCTTTTGTTATATTGCCCTGTTACATCTTCTCAGAAAACTTATATTAGACATTTTACTTGGCTATTGATTTATTTTCTGTGTCCCCTGAAAAGAAAACTCTAGGGGGACAGAGGTCCCAACTTTCTTATTCTTGGCCATATTGACATTCTATAAACGTGTATTGGTTAATTTATTTAAAATAGCTACTTGGATAGGTATCTCCCAAAGTGTATTTCATGAAATAATAGAATATTAATGACTGACACAAAAAGTTATTTCATTAATATCACTAAAATTAGTAACTACTGAGAAAATACTTTCCCCAAAGTTTTATATGTATTTTTTTTTCTTTGGTAAATCTAATATATTAATATGCACTGTGAATTTCCAAGATGGGGACATAAGGTATTATATTCTTGTTTTGTCTTATTATTTTGCATTAAAGCCATATTTAAACTGATCATATTTTACAATATGGTAATTTTGATGTGTGTATAATGTATGTTTTTATTTGATTTCATTGTAGAATGGAAGAACATGGATAGAAAATACAGGTTGGAATTTCTTGTCTATTTAATATCATTATTTCACTATATTTTTTGTGACTAATTCTTTGTCGTTTATACTTTTTTAGTGTTTTCTGATTTTTTAAATAAATGGGCAATCAATAAAAGCAACAGATAAGTAATTATTGAGTTTTAATTTAAAAATAAAAATATACTGTTTTACACAATTGTTTTTGCTTTGAACAGATTAAATGAGAAAACAAAATTAGTCAATGGTGAAGTGTAATGTACAAGGCTATAGATTATCAGGCTCATTAATTAATGTAGAGCACCCTCCAAGTCTGCTTAATTGTATTACAGTTTCAAGGACTTTTAAGTTATCACTCATCTGACATATAAATAAATTTAAAAAAAATTTTCACTAGAATTATTTGACTGTAATACCGTTAAACAGACATTATATAAACAAATAATATGACTTTTTCACTTGATATAAATAATCTATAACTTTGGATTTATTGACAGATATGGACTTTAGAATAAGGAAGTAAAGAATTGATAAGTTTTTTTACATCCAGATTTACATACCTGTAATGGATTGATTGCCAATGAGAGAGGGAGAAAAGGAGGAATTTTCAAAGTTGTACCTATAATCTTTCCTAATTCATTAGATTTCAAGCAATATATAAACATATTGACTAGGCCTTTACTGAAAATGTTAAGAGAAATTCATGTGGCTTGCATGAATACCCCCAGCCTCATTTAGATCAGAGTTACTTATTAATTGATTAATTTTATAAATATTCACTGTATAGCTCCTCCCAGGTACTGGGGATTCAGCAGGGAAAAAGCAAAACAAAACAGGCTTTGCCTCTCATAGAATTTATCATCTCATGAGGATTCTCACTTTCTTTCTCATGAGGAAGACAGATATTAATTAACAGCAATTGAGCAAATAAGCCCATAATTACAGGTCTGATCATTGAGATGAAAAAGAACAGTACAGGTTAAACACATAGTAGGGCAGCTAATTTAGATTTTAACTTCAGTGTGGCCTTCTTTTAGACATTTGAAAGGTTCAATGAATATAATTTCATATTAAATAATGTCTTTTTGGTAAAGGAATGGCTATTATTAAATATAATTTGCTTACAAGTGGCATGTAAATACAAAGATATAACTACATAAATGCATTTGTTCCTGAATTTCTCCTTCACATTATCATTCAAAAGAATGACAACTTAAAAAAGAATGAAAATAATACCTACTCAAGTATATTATCTTACTATCATCCATGGAAATATTTCCCATTAACACATTTATTAATTTATCTTTCTCTAAAGTAAAAGTCACAGAGATTTTTTAAAGAACATAAAATTAATATTGATTTTGGCATTTGCCCTGTAAGTTTATTTCAGTTTCTGCTATCGGATCTTAATGAGATTTTAAATTTTGTAAGGAGGATAAGAACATGTCAACGAGGCTGATAATTTATAGTTAAAGGCTCTGCTTTTGGTTTCCCAGGTGGCTCAAGTGGTAAGGAATCTGCCTGCCAAAGCAAGAGATGCATGTTCGATCCCAGGTCAGAAAGATCTCCTGAATGGGAAATGGCAACCCACTCCAGTAATCTTGCCTGGAAAATCCCATGGACAGAGGAGCCTAACAGGCTACAGTCCATAGGGCCACAGAGAGTTATGGCTGAGCACACGCAGGCTTTGTCCTCACCCATTAAAAGAAAGGAAGTAAAATTTAGAATGAAAATTAATAACTCTTTGCTTCTAGGGAAAAGAAAGAAAATCTCCTTTTCAGACTCAGTGACCTTTTTTTAATTTGGAATCACAAAATGTATCATATTTACCTCCACTTTTAAAAGCCTTTTGAAAATATATAATGAATCCTAGACAGTCTTTCAGGTTAATGGTGATTAGGTAATCTGCTGAAAGTTTTAGACAGAGGCATTTGTCAGCCTAACCTTGGTTTTCAACCTTTAATAAAATCTGAAAAGCCCCTTACTATAAAAATTAATACAGAGTATTCTATAGTTATTTTCTGCCTAGTTGAGGAGTCACAGGAGTTATTCTAATTCAATTTAGACATAAATTGGCAAATGTGATTGCATTAGCTATACACAAGAGCCTTTAAATACTGATATACTTACATCCTAGTGCATGGAAGTAATAATAGACAATAAAACTAATAGATATGTTTTTGATGTGTTTCCAGATTTAATTTAATGACTCTTTATGGAGTGTTTACTATGTATATGTGGCATTGTGAAGGTCACACATCGAGAAATCATTGTTCCTGTGGTTAGTGGCAAATTACTCTCATTTTAAAAATATTGACCTCCAGCTGTATGCTATGGCCCTATGACAGGTGCAGGCACAGATGTCAAAGTGAAAACATCATAGACAGTAGCACTAAAGAGCTTACAATATCGAAACGAAATTAGGATTCTAGTATA